>NW_014038851.1:0-11979 GCF_001186125.1 Sphaeroforma arctica JP610 | reverse complement strand
TAAGTGTCATGTATTTGTGTTGTCTAGTTGTCCAGTATCCTGTGTACGTGATTGGTGTGACATGTTCGGCTGTAATTGTGAAAGTATATTCGTGTGTGCGGTTTCTTAAGAATTCAACTATTGTACATCTATTTATGAATGTTTAGACCTTCTAATGTGTGCTCGAGTAAAGCATAATATCAATTCTTCTTGAAATCACTATCGATTTCGAATCACGTGATCGTACAATGTCAAGTGCCCGTAAGGGTGTTTCGATTAGTGTTAGTTGTGCGGAAGCCATGTAGGTGCCAAGTACATGACGTCCTCTATTATGTGTACAAATATGAGTGCCGTAGCACGCTTAGTTCCTGAGATATGCGTGTCCGTATGCATGTTATGTGTTGGTTAGTACTGTTAACGTATATATCATATTGCGGTAAACGTTTCTCTTGAAAAAAAACTGTGGAAAATTTTGGTCCATTTATAGGCTCTTTCCTTTTTTCAAATATATACGTAAACGCATCAGACTAAAAGCGCAAAACACATTAGACTAAAAGCAATACATTTATGACAGATAGTATATTTCGAACCTCATTGCCTGCGAGAGTGCAAAAGCCTGTCAGTAGACTTGATAACTGTTCTAATGTTAGTCTACCCTCTTCCTTCTTTGTTTATCACAGGTTCGATGAAGCATATTGAGGGCTGTCTTATTAATAAACGATGTTTCGAGATAAACTCTGCCTACCGCGCGTAGTCAGCCCCTTCATATAAGTTATATAAATGTCTTCTCGAGTATAAATGTGATTTACTTCTTGATGTGTTATCAACTGTGTGTGTGTGTGTGCGAGTGTGGTGTGGTGTCCTCTGAAGCATACTCGAGTTAAGCGTGCATTCGGTGACTCCGTCACAGCGCCTTACACTTTCCGACTTCTACGTAATAGTGTTACATGTTCCGACTCTTGCGTAATTAGGCTATACATGGGTCGCCTCCTATGTAATGATGTGTAGAAATACGGCCTCCGGTCAGTCTAAAATATCAAGATCAAATGAGATAACACATTGGCTTTTATTTGTATTTGAAATAATTTAATACAAGTTCTTTTTCCAATATTTCCAAAGTGTTCTAAATTCACTTTGATGGCTCCAATAGCCTGAGTATTTGGTATGACTCATTTACTTGGACCTATTTGAGACGATATTAGATATAGGATATTATAATCTAAATTTTAAAATCTCTGAACTACTACTTACAGGTTTTGGTCTTCCCGTCAATCTCCAAAATCCAATAAGTCTTTTTTATTATTATAACCTTTCCTTCAGATGGAACTTTATTCATATTAGCTAATGTATTCACTTGACTTATGTTCTTATGTCTATCTACAAATTAGATATGTGGACATGAACACTTAGTACTTCTAGTGAAAATTATTCAATAAAGAACAGTTAGAGGTACGCCCTGTGTGATCGAGGATATTAAGGCTCTTACCAAGAGGCAGTCCCAATCATTCTTACACAAGCTACCACTGCTAAATTCTAACCGACTTAAACTGTATCTTAGTTTACATAACATAGATTAAAACATAGAAATATCCATCAAAGTTTACATATTTTTTAGTTAATTAGTAGTTATCGTAGTGTACTGCTTCTAGACTGTCTAACAATTGCTTACTATCCAGCGACAGGACTGTAAGTATTCTATACTACCTCATAGTGGCTAATAGTACCCTAAAGTTAGCTACACGCGAGTTACTATACCTAGACTTTATTAATTTTCCTATTCTTGAGCTATTACTATGGCTAAAGGAAATTCTAAAGCCAAGGGAGCCGCCAACTCTAAGCCTGTTAAGCCTGTTAAGGTTCCTGAGGTTACTGGGGACGCTGGTCCGCCTGCTACTGAGCCTGCCGTTGATGCTGTAGAGGAAGCCGTTTCTGAGCTTGGTTCTGATGAAAGCTCTGAGGATGACTCGTCGGACCCTAAAGAAGTAAAGGTCTCGACTGCCGCGGAAAGGCTCGCCAGCGTCCGTGTGTCTCCTAGTAGTGCAGCCCAGGGCCTCGCCATCTGACAGCGAAAAGTCAGATATTGGAAAGGCCATATCTCCTGAACAAGTGGAGGAATCGTCTCCAGATCGACGGTTTATTACTACTAAAAGTCAGCCCAATCCACCTATTAACAAAGATGGTGGCGTTCCATTTCGTGAAATTTCATTGAATGCCTCGCCACTGAATACCTCGCCACTGAATGTTGGGGCGGAAGACGCAAATGTTGGGGACGCCATAACTCGGCAACGAGTGGTTGGATCTTCTCAATCTTGACGCCATTTGAACCGCAAAGATGAGCCTCTAAAGAAGCTAGCCACTGCCGCAGCTTATGACCCTTCGATCATATCACACGTGGCCGATATTCTTTCTATACCGAAAAACAAAAATATTCCGAGCCGGGTTTCAAATCTGGGACCTACTGGTCTACCAGCCAGCATGGTTAACACTGAGCCAGTTACCGCTGATAAAGTGGGTAAAACCTCAAGATTTAATCTCTATAGCTCGGAAGCTACAATCGACCATCCTCTCGACAAACCTAACCCTGTCAGAGGCTATGATCGTATGGAAATCGATGAAGCTTACCACCCTCATAACATCGATCCTCATTTACCATCTAACCCTGGTAATCACGACTTTGGTAATCGTTATACCAGTACCTCACTAGAGAGTACCCACTCTAGCTATGAAAACGAGGAAGTGAGAACCAGACAGCATCGTTTCAGGCTATTACGTTCTGGTATGCAAGTCCTTGAGGACCGTCTATTGAATGACTCTGACCTTGACGATACGAAAGCGGATAGCATTCGCTATCTAATCAATAACAAGAGAAAGGAGATAGACTCCATCTTGGCACTGTAGAATAGCGGATTCCTAATAGTAGTTGCACAGTTAACGTATATTATAAACGTATAAACATTTAAACGGTTATACTTTTAATCCTGGAATACGTTTAACGAATTGGACATGAAAAAGAACGGCGTAATGCAAGATTCTGAACATGTGACAGTACTCATTAGAGTATGGGACTCTACTGTGGACAATTAGATGGCTTTCCAAATATAGATTGGGTTTTCCACTGAAATTAGAATTGTACATAATATAGGAACGACACCAATCTGACACCTGAAAATGACACTTTGGGAATCTCTAATTATTGGGAGTACCATGAGAGAGGGTCTCAGGCATGAGATGGTTGTTGGTACAAACCTATGGTATATTTCGATAATGTTCTCAGAGCAAGATACTCCACTGAGAAAAGGACAGGATCAGAGTTGTTAGAATTTAGGACAACATGGTTTTGATTCCTCCTAGCCAGCCAACTAGATGTGCCCGTCTATGCCTTAAATGGGATGGGGAGCTAGGTACCAAGTGATGGGGTTTAGGTGCAGATGTATACTGCACCAGCGTGGCATTTTGATTTTATTTTTTATTTTTCTTTAGTTGGACTTAGAGGTATTTTATTGGTTAGTTTGATTAAGTGATTGTTTCGAGGCGTGAAATGTAAACTAAGCGTCCAATAAAATGATATCTAGTCTTAGTAACTAAAACAAAAATAAATCTAGACCAAAGTAGTGAGTGATTAGAGCGGAGCATATAGACAATAGTCTCAGTCTAAAATCCCCTAATCTTTTGCTCATTACCAAGGGCTGAAGCTAAACTTATTTAATATTATGCATTTTAAAACCCTTCTTGGTATCGTATAGTCAGCCTAGAGGAGACCGATTTTTACAGCACAAGCAGCCCGTAGCACTGAGCGTGAGCCTCGTGAACGCTTCGAACCAAGCTTTAAAAAGCAGCTAGTTAACGCGAAGGCTGAGGTCGATTTCTCTACTAATGAGAGTACAGTGGAGACACTGGAGGCCTTTGACCAACTTAAGGAGTCTGCCAGCCTTAGGGATAAGCAGATGATGAATGCCTTTATTCATTTCTGTGAGTCAGAGGAATGAAAAACTATCTTGAAGGCCCATGAGCCCAACTGGAAAGCCCTACCCTGGCGCCAGTTGCGTGAGGATATACTTAACGCCTTCTTTGAAGATGCACGTGACCGTGAACTTCTAGAGTCTCGCAAGTCCTTTGCGAACGATACTACTATTCGAGGTGCTCTAGCTCATATGACACATATGAACACTCGGATGGGAGGTCGTACCTATACTGGCGAATATTTAATAATTTGTCAGATGATGGAGACTCTGGGGGCTAACCTTTTTAAGAAGGTCAATGATGATATTATCGCCTATGGTGATTTGCGATCCTATGCCTTGGTCTGTCTTTGAGAAGATAGTTCAAAAGCATACCAACCCATCTACTAGAGTACTTAGTACCTCGAGCTTTACTCAGCCCGCTAAGCGTACCGCGATAGAGAATAACACTGCGCGTAATACTAAGAAACCTCGCACTACTGCGGGAGGTGGTAAAGGCTCTACTTCTACTGAACCAAAGGGTGAAAGGAGCACCTTGCAAGAAGTGTGGTTACAACCTCACTAAACGTAATGGCAAGTGGAATGGTAAACACGACTCTGTTAAGTGTGCACCAGGTAAGCCAAACTTTGGACACTATACGAAAGAGTGTACTATTTGCAAGGGTACTAACGGTTGGCACAAAGATGATTGTAAGGACATACCGGACGTCCAAGTTAAGCACTGACAGTTCCATATGTGTGCACTAGAGAAAAATTATGAGAAAAAGTTCAATAAAATCTATACCAAAGGAGATGAACGTATATTTCAAACCGTTTATGTAAATGGAGAAAAGTTATAGCACTTTTTGATCCAGGGGCTGAAGTCTCTGCTATCTCACGCCGAGTAGCCTACGCTACAGATATGGCTATCCATAACGAAACAACTAATTTAATCTTGGGAAATGGCAAAGTTACAACTTGCGAAGAAGCCATTGACTTTGCACACATAATGTTGTCAGATAGAAGAGAAGTAAAGACTCACCCAATCATTACTGACATGTCTCAGAAATACGATTTAATTATAGGTATGACTGATCTTCTCAGTTTAGGTATAACTCTCACTGGTCTGCCTAATGGGCTAGACCCAAATAAATATCTGTCAGATGATAACATGTTAAAGATACCTGAACCTCCGGAAGGTCAAGCAAAGGATATGATTCCGCACTTTACCGATATAATTATGGACTTAATTATACAAAACAGGAAGATTGCAATAACTGACTGGTGTATGTTTAAGTTCTCTAACGGGTACGTTAAGCTTGACTTAACAATCGTCGACTTCTTTAAGTTAAAGTGTCCTTCACATAACTACGTGAGTTGGATACACAAAGACGTTGTTAAAATCCAAATTGAAGATTGGTTAAAACAGGGTCTAATCGAAATCAATTATGATGCAGCCCCAGTTAAGTTAGCTCTCTTAGCGGTCGATCAATATAAATCTGATGGAACATTTAGTAAAACAAGAGTAGTACTAGACCTGTCGCCAATCAACAAACTTTTTCCGCAACATAGATTTCCCTTACCAAAGATAAGCGAGATACTACGCAAAATGGAAGGTGCGACTATCTTTTCCAAGGTAGACTTAAAAGCTGGATTCCATCAATTACAAATATATGAGCCGCATAGGAAATACTTTTCTTTTACTTGGCAAGGTAAGAAGTACCAGTTTAAAGGTGCACTTGAAGGCTCACACATGTTACTTTCTTTCTTCCAACAAGTTATGATGGAACTATTTGCGGATCTGTTGGATAACGTATCAGTATATTTAGATGATATAGCTATCTTTACAAAAACTGCACATGAACATGCCAAACTCGTTAAGGAAGTCTTAAAGCAACTAAACCATGCCAAACTTAAGATTAACGAGGACAAGTGTTCTTTTGCTAAAGATACTATACACCTACTTGGTTACAAGGTATCTGCAGCAGGGGTAGAAATTGATCCTGACAAGAAACAATTTCTGTTGGATTTATCAACACCGATTATTGGAAGAGATGTGAACTTTGTGTGTGTTTTTGTTAACTTCTTCTCGGATTCGGTACCTCATCTTTCTCATTATTTAAAGCCTTTCAGTCACCTACGGCTGCACAAAGGACCTTTGGGAAAGCTCTGGACTAAAGAATGTGATGATGCATTTAAGCTAGTCAAAAGTAAAGTAATGGACGCACCCATCATGCAATACCCTGTGGATGGCGTCCCATTCCAAATAGCAACCGACGCTTCAGATCGAGCGGTAGGTGGAGTGCTATACCAAACGATAAATGGTAAACCACGCTACATACAATTCTTTAGCAAGAGTTATAATAAGAGTCAACGGAATTACCTTACCGTTAAAAAAGAGCTCCTTGCTATTGTTACTGCGCTAAGACAGTTTAAAGACTACCTTTATGGAATTTACTTCAGTGTCGCCTGTGATCAAAAGTTTTTAACATATTTAATGGACATGAACCCTGATTCACAGTTGGTGAACCGCTGGCATGACATTATTGCTAAGTTCGCCTTTAACATTACACACATACCAGGAATACATAATCATCTTCCTGACATGCTTTCTCGACTTGTCCCTGACTACCAGAAAACAGTTTAAGAGTTATAGCAACCGATTGGATGCTTAATAAGAAATGGGTTAACCTCGCTCAATCAAGATGGGGTCCATTTACTATTGATATGTTCGCCGCAGAACATAACAAACATGTTTCTGATTATAGATCGTTGGCTTATCCTAAAGGTGATGCCTTTCAACTTGACTTATCAAAGCATAATGTGTGGGCTAACCCACCTTAGCAACTTATTGCACAGTTGCTAAATTATGTTAATATTACTAAATCTACCATTACGCTGTGTTGTCCCTTGTAGCTCCGACCCATGGATACGTGATTTAATTTATATGATACAAGACGAGCCTATCTATGTCGACCGTGAAACCGACACGTTCTTGTATCAGGGATCCTGTTCTATTAAGAAGACGCCTTGGAAACACACCATCGTTTGTCGCATCGGTCCAGCAGGTACCACTAAGTGGAAACCCTCAACTGAGTTCTTAGCTAAACTAGATAGTCTAAGGAGTTTGAACAAAAGCTCAAGATTCGTACAACACATGCACCCAACAAGAATGCAGTCGAGGTAATGCCGATTGAGACGGCATTAGATCGTAAAAACATGGAACTAGCTAAGACCATGGATCAAAGACTCAAAGCTCTAAGAGAACCTGAGGCTCGCACTCAACTACTTAAAGCGCTGTAAAAAAACTATTGCGTACCGCACTAGATGACGTTGAGGACATGTGGCCTTATTATTTGAAATGGGTTCAGACTCAAATGAATAACTGCATGAATCCTCAAACTGGAACACTCCCGTTTCACTATTTCTTTGGCCGCTATAGTGAATTACAAGCAACGTTTGACAAAACTGCGCCCGAGAAACACGATACTCCGTGGCTACAAAAGATCGAGCATATGCAGAACGTTGTTTACCCCTGTTTACTCGAGTACAAAAATCGCGTCCTACTTAAAGCATATGACCGATGGAATAACACTAAGAACATTGTTCAGTTCAAAGTTGGCGATTATGTTAACATTATAAATCGCAATGCCAACGTACCGACCTCTCTTCTAAGACAATTGGACCTTTTGTTATTTCCTACCATGATAAGAAGAGGATACTTACGAAGTAAATAACATAGATGGTACTAGCGCAACTAATCTAGGCACTCACCGTATCCCTACCTCCGTACTCTCATTCGCTCGCTCATTTGATTCTGATGTCCCAGTTATGGAGTCACAAGTCAAAGATATAATTGACAAAACATCCGAAGACGGTTACACTTACTAGCTTGGCTAACCTCCGATGCGTTTCGTGAATCTCGCGACTTCCTTCGTATTTTTAATAAGAAATGGAATAAGCGTTTACATAAGAACACATGAAATAAACGAAAAGGGTTTCCTCAGGTGACTACAAACCCGGATGGATCTGAAATTCCCTATTTGCCACCCACTTCCTATGTGACTAAACTTTCTGATCTGCTTACCAACAGAGCAGGAAATTCTTCGAACTTACTTACTAATGAAGAACAACCTTTGGCTGTTACCTTACCAAGTAATAAATGTAAGGCGCCTACATCGGAAATGGTTACTGGATCAAATACTAAACGACATAGAGTACAACATGAGTCTTGAACTCGTACTTATAAGCACATACTTACTCGATAAGCCATGACCGAAACCGTTATACTTTGGGTTTCGCTTTACGAACTAGATCGTACCTTCACGTACGTCCGTAGTCCTAAAAGCTACTGGGGTCTATGTAGAAATAGGGCCTCCGGTCAGTCTAAATTATCAAGATCAGATGAGACATTGGTTTTTATTTGTATTGAAAATAATTTAATACAAGTTCTTTTTCCAATATTTCCAAAGTGTTCTAAATTCACTTTGATGGTTCCAATAGCCTGAGTATTTGGTATGACTCATTTACTTGGACCTATTTGAGACAATAGTAGATGTAGGATATTATAAACCAAATTTTATAATCTCTGAACTACTACTTACAGGTTTTGGTCTTCCCGGCAATCTCCAAAATCTAATAAGTCTTTTCATTATTTAACTTTTCTTCAGATTTAACTTTATTTATATTAGCTAATGTATTAACTTGACTTACGTTCTAATTAGACATGTGGTCATGAACACTTAGTACTTCTAGTGAAAATTATTCAATAAAGAACAACTAGAGGTACGTTCTGTGTGATCGAGGATATTAAGGCTCTTACCAAGAGGCAGTCCCGATCATTCTTACACAAGCTACCACTGCTAAATCCTAACTGACTTAAATTGTATTTTAGTTTATATAACATAGTTTAAAACATAGAAATATCCATCGAAGTTTACACCTCTCACTAAATATTGTACGGATTATAAACGTACTAACGGTTTCAGATTATATAAATATGGCACACGAGTCATACTCAATCGTACTAGAACCAATCAAATTTCATAAGATATATAAATAGCGCTATAGTAAATTTACAACATGCGTAATCAACAATGTGTTAAATAAGGAAGTGTGACGTAAACACACCAGCTGCTTGGTATAAATATAAAACATAGTATACATTTACGACACACAACGAAATATAGACGATGCTCTCTCCCAAATCATGAAATATTTTCCGAGTCTTTATTTATCTTGTTTTTATTTATTTAAAATATAATGTTTTATTTTTAACACAATATTTTGTAGGATACTTTTGTCTGTTTACAGTTGTCTATGGCTGTTTGTTTCAGTAATATTTACGATATTTTAGATAAAATTGCAAATAATATATACGACGATACAATAACCCACGATCCGTTTAGGATTTCCCTTGTATTTTTATTTTCAAATACCAATTTTATCACAGATACTCTCAAAGATTATTGAAACACACCAATACCCAACTTGGCGGGGCTGTGGACAAAATACTTAGGACGGACATTTAGGACCGGACCAGAGGACCCGACCTACAAGTAGAATTTCAGGACCGGACCAGAGGACCGGACCTGAGTAGAATATTACCGTACCGGGCTGAGGGACCGGACTGAATATTGGGACAGCGGATTTAATATGAAATAATGATGACTCAAACAGTGTCATCATAAGTTAGTTACTTGGAGACGACGACCATAGAGATGATTCATACGGTGTCATTTAACCAGGAGACGAAAACCATAGATACGGGTATTTTCATAATTACTCGCTGTTAGAGGAAGTCTCGTTTCATGTAGGAACGTGATAATAAATATAGCAGACGCGCCGATCATAACGGCACTTCTGACTGAGTTCACTTATTTCAGACTTAATACTCTTTATTAAGTGATACTTCGTTTTGAACACATTTTTAAGTGACCGCAACTACTGTATTTATTATACTACGTTCTTAAAGGTTAAATTAACTAAGAAGCAACTTAGTTTACTTTTTTTTTACAACAATGACAGGATCCGAGACTAGACGGTAGCCTACGGTGGGTAAGCAAGCCTGTGACCAGCTGCTGAAACGGTTGCTTGGAACGATTCTCCATTTAACCGAGCTGTGCGATAAGGTGGATACAGCACGTGCCAAGAAACCTGCACCCGAAGACGACGAGAAGGTGGGAATCCATTTGGAATTGACCCTTTTGCTTTTGGAGGTCCAGTACTCAATCCAAACCTGCTAAGCCGAGCCCCAGCATGGATTGCGGATCAAGCAGGACACTTGAATACGTTGATGCATGTAAAGGAGGCAAAGGAAAAGAGTCGCCTCATTCAAGAACAACTCCGCCAACTCCGTCAATTGTCACTGGCAGATATTGTCACGTCTATACCCCAGGACACGACCCAGACGATAGTGGATGATGATTTTTCTGAGACTGATGCCGAACCAACAGTGCAACAACATTGGGCTCCTCAATACCCAACACAGGCAGAGTTGACACCAACCGACAAGTCACCTGACAGCGGGACTATCGACATGAAGCAAATTAGCCCGGTGAAACGCAGGATTGGCCGCACGAAGCCCGTATCTCAAGTGGCTCCTTACGAGAATGTCGTTACTTGGGTTTGACCACAAATGTACTATGCGATCAAAGATGACCGAGATGGTTTGAATCTCTATGGTTCTAGACGTGGGCCGAGCGGGGTGGAAGCAGCATGGCATCAGGAATTCAGCAGACGATTTGGTTTATATATATTAAGCGGTAATCAAGGTGGCATGATATTGTCTAGCTTCGTCACACAAAGAAACTATCGTATAGGCGTCCAGAAACGAGGCGTAGCAGACTGTGGCCATAGTGATCTCGCACTAGTAGACACAATTGCATCTGCTTACGGTGACCTAACTGGTGAGCCATAGGGAATAGCTGAGAATCTGCAGCAATTTATTTAATACAGGCGAGACAACAGGCATTACAAGCATGAGGTACAACATTGATCAGACAGACATAGCGGACATAGGAGAGAGATTGATGAATACAAAGCTGACACCTGACCGTACATATGTTGCGGATGTTCAAGAACTGCCAACACCTTCACTGGCGGTCGGTCCCACTGCGTGGCAATTGTTTGTAAAATCAATAGATCAGGTTCTGTCCAATGAGGATATGATTACACAATGGAACAAGCACGTAGATGGTACTAGCATATTTATGAAAGTACCTGCGCATTTCGAAACAGCTAGGGGCATGATAGAACGCCGTCGTATTGAAGCCGCAACACCAGCGCAATATCCTGGGATTAAAGAGTTACGTGAACCCTTAAATAACACGGCAGAAAGTACACGTGTCTCCGAACAGCAAGAAGAGGATGTTGTTAGCTATAAGATAGCGCAAATAATGATATTAGTGTGCAGCACAGACAACCCATGTTAGCAATCAATTTGTCCCTGGTACACAACCGATACCACATATAGTACAAAGTGCAAAAACAGCGGGTGGTATCACACGTACTATTGCTAGTGATGCACAACTTTACATCAATACACAGCCGAAAATTCGTGCGCATACTAAACAAATGGGAGATCGACCAAGACCACAGCCAGCTTACAGACAACTACCAAATCGTCCACCGGTACCTAGGCGTGTACGTCAATCCACGTCCTCCTCTAATCATAAAGGTAAGAAAAAAGAGTGCCAAATATGTACAGTTGTGGGCTGTAGCGGTGGATATGACAGAACCAACTGCGTTAAGAACAAGAAATGAAGGGTATATACATATTCATCTCTTATACATATTTATTCTTTTATTTATTATTGATTAATTCCGTTGGATAGGTTGAGACTGATGCACGGAATTAAGAACGATCCTGGTCCATACTGCTCGTAGTTCTGACGGGAAGTTTTAACTTGTGATATATCGGGAAACTGTAAGCACAAGCCCGGTATATGGACTTTGGTAATACGAACAATACGTCTGGTATTAATGATGTTCCATACCCGGCCAGTTCTGACTTGCTTCCAGCTTCGTGTATCTGCATCGCTATTAGTCAATTCTCCTTCGG
>NW_014038852.1:6971-11989 GCF_001186125.1 Sphaeroforma arctica JP610 | reverse complement strand
TTACNTACCGGGTANATATATANTATANATATNTATNTATATATATATATNTATATTANATTATATATATATATATATATATATATATATATATATATATATATATATAGATATATATATAGCATATATATATATATATATATATATATATATATATATATATATATATATATATATATATATATATAGATATGTAAACATTAATTTTCATACACAAACAACGGAATATGTTGCTCTGTATCGATACAATAGAAAGCTGAACAAAACTGAACTGGATGCATAGGAGTGTTCACTTACATTTTTTCTTCTCTGCAATGTGCAATTGCCAACATTGTTTACTACTTGTGCAATTGCCAACATTGTTTATTACTCGGAAACAAATGAAGATGACGAAAATTGGGACACATATTCGTGTTGTCACCTTGAATATATGTAACAGGTGAATATTATTGAACGTTTTCCTGCCAACTCAACCAAGCTGTACCTCCGGAATCCAATTCATGTCTGAATCAACGTCTATATAATGCGGACGACGATATAAATAGATAATGTCATCCAGTAAAGCTCGGACCTTAGGAGAGGGGCCAAAACAGTGCCTTTGTAGTTCGACAAGACCCCCAAGAGATTTGCTTCCGAGTATCCTTTGAGAACAGTGCAGCCGACACAATAGAAATCAAGAATTGTTGACCATAGATGCAACAACCGGTAGTGTACGCATGTATAAATAAAATGCATGCACATGAACGCAGAATTACCGTTTTAAAACTATCATCAGAGCAGCAGTACAAATGCATGTTCGAAGTAAACATCTACTCGTCCGAATACTATTGGCAATATACCATACATCAATCAATCTTCATACTCTATTCACATATGAACGCACCAACATACGTGTATGATATTTTGTGTGATCGACATTCCGCTTACTTGCGCCTTGCCTCAATAGTCAAGAAGCCTATCGATTGAGACTCGTCCGAATGCTATTGGCAATAAACCATACATCAATCAATCTTCATACTCTATTCCCACATGATTGCACCAACATACGTGTATGATATTTTGTGCAATCGACATTCCACTTACTTGCGCCTTGCCTCCATCGTCAAGAGCCTATCGATTGAGTATTTCTTGTCCATCTTGGTTGCAGCAGACTTTGCACTGATTGCATAGTCCAGCTTCATCTCGCCAGCTATATTTAATTGGTACTCTCAACTGGAGCGATATTCTGGACAGCCTTGATTTCGCCCATTGGGTCCTGGTTGTTATTTTCGGCTAGCGCAGGCTCCATTGTCAGAATTGTATTATACGTCCTTGTACTTTGCGAAGTGATATGGATTAACACAGTTATCGAGTTTTTATACAAGCTGTCGATCTGCCTTAGGTTTTCTAAAACCCTAAAATATCACAGTTGTATTGTGTACTCAACCATTGAACTGGCATTTTAAAGGTGCTTATTGCACACAGAGGTTCAGAGTTTTATCCAAATTCCATGCAATAACTGATGTTGTAAAGGGTTTTGCTTTACAAAGTCTCTCTCACTTTCTTTCTATATTTCAAGAAAGAGTAAATACAAAAAGATGGATCTGATCTATGTTTTTACTTTTTCGAAATCGTTGACAGTTGTGTAGTTCACAACACAGGTTCTTCAACAGTTTATTAGACAATTTTCCGAGCTCTTCCAGCATGTATGCTCGGATATCCCTATGTGACCTATATCTATATTTCTATCGTCTACCAGGTTCCCTCTGAACCCACGATGAGCTGTTCTGGCAATATCCACTCTATGTTGACGCCTCTTCCACGATGCCTTCCTTTTCAAGTAGTCCTTACCATTATCCAATCCTCTGTACAGCATAGTCTCATCAGCATCTTCCAGCTCCATCACCTTGTCAGATCAGCTCCATCAGTCAATTCATATCAGCTCACTAATACCTTGACAACCTCCCTATTACTCTCGTGGCCAACCCTGGTAGTTCAGTACTTGGAACCAGTGCCGAACTTGACGCTTGTGGCTATTACAGTTGCTGTAATATTATCTATCACAAAAATGCGTTACAGTGCTAGCGAAAAAAAATCCTATTGGGTTGCTGGCCTGGGGATTTACTGCACTTCCTCTATTTATATTTAAAGTCTATACTCTTTAAATTGACTATTGTATTCGTGTCGGCGGTGTCCTGTCCAGCCTGCGGCACCAGCTTTACCTCATGGCTCATGGCTCTTGGACAGATGGTCAGCCTCCAAAAATATTATTAAAAAAATGATTTCCATTTATACGTCATACATTCCAACACCCAATTTATACTCCGAGAGTTCGATGAGTCATGACTCATGAGTGTGATCGATCTCAAATCTCAAATCTCAAATCTCAAATCTCAAATCATTTTCGTGTATGTAAAAAAAAAGAAAAATGAAACTTGATGGAGTGGGGAGCCGGGAGTTTGGGACTCTGAAGTCTGGGAGTGTGAGTGTGAGAGTGTGAGGTCACCTCCGGAAACAATTCTGGAATCGAGGATCTTGGGATCCCTGGAATCCTGGTCTCCTAAAACAAATTAGTATGATTGGCAGAATGGCAGTGCCTGAAGCGGCGCAGCCTGAAGTCACGAAGTGGAGACTGGGGCTGGAGCCTGAAGGTCTGAACTCTGAAGTCCTCTGAACAGAGAGCTGAACTGACGAAGAAATTCGACCTCGCAGGGACGCAGGCTCGCAGCAGCTTTTTTCTTTTTTGAAACAAAGACAACACTTGTTAATTTTGTATTATGTAATTTTCAGAAGGCTATGGATAAATATGTAGGTTGATATTTCATAGCCTGTATCCTATCTACCTAAAATAGTTGGAGAACAATTTTAATTTTTTTACTGATTTGTCTATTTTCTCTCATGGGTGAAAACCTCAAGACACTCGCCATACCGCCGCAGCTGAAGCTCGTACACGGCGCACGGCGCAGAATATTACTATTTACATAGCAAAAATAATAATCAGTCCGCTCAGCTATATTTTATTTATACTATTTTATTGTCTTCAAGAGAGCCATGGTATTGGTATATCATATTAACTTAAAACATATTTCACCATTTTTTAAATATCAGACTGCATAGACTGCACACATAATTATATCGTCTTGTTATTTTGGTTTGTTTATGTATATATATATAAATAGCACCGAATTTGTGAAAAACTGGAACCTAAAGTGATAAGAAATTCGTATTGTACTGAATAGAATCCTGATACACAGAATGGCGATTCATCCCCCAATATGGCAGTCTTCTGCATTAAAACTTGGTAGTCGTAATTTTTTCATCGCCATAGCGTTCTACTAGATATAGTAGACGGCATTTCCTCCGATTGTAGTGTTCATTGAATTGCCAGTAGTGCTACCTCTTCGGGTGCTTACTTCAGTGCCGAAGATTCTCCTTCGGAAACCTATAAATAACTGTCAAATCTTACAATCGTTAGTTCCAAAGGTTCGAACGATGTTTAGATAAGCAACTTATATTTTCACAGTGAATATGGCGTGCGAAGTAACAATCATTTTGAGATTGTACCGCATTAACCATTTACACTGTGAATGGTAGAACCAAAATTTGAGATGAAATAGTACGACGGTTGTGCATGACATTCAAAGACTTATTTATCATAGCAAGTGAAATAGTATGTCCAAATAATAAAATTTTGCTTCAAACAAGAATAAAGTGGTTGTGAGACATGTACGGTACAGCACTTTAGTTTTTAGGGTTTTAGGGTTTTTCGTTTATATATGTCAGTTTCATTCAGAACCACCCCCGGCATGCGGAGCATGTTTATTTTTTTTCCGCATCAGACAGTCAGACTATCGATCTACTTGGTGCTCAGGCGTCGCCACAGAAGTTTTCCACTCCCGAAGCAACAGGAATGGTGATACAAATTTAATTATGGATGCTAATAGTGACCGTTCAGCGATGGTTTATAACCAATACAATACTGATGTCCCAGAATTACGTATTTGTGCTATCTTGTACATATCAAAAAGAAATATTTAAATACGGGTCCTACGGACGTTTTTAATAGTCCGTTCAGCCATACAATATTTTCTTTCTTCTCTCTCCCTCTAGAGGGTCATGACATTTCGACCATCTGGGGGTTGTTTTTTTTCAAAATGAGGGGTTTTTTTTTTTCTATGAAAGTTGTAAAATAGCATTTTTCACGTGTGGGATTGTTATCTCACCGGCCAGCCTCTACTAGTACATATCGCACTCGCTAATATCGCGTTCGTTGATTAGACACACTCTTACACTTCACAAGCTATTACTGATTGTATCGACAGCAATGACAATGGACTCAAAACAGAAGTGCGATGTGGAGATAGAAGAATCAGTCGCACTTTTAGGCACGAAGAGAGTCAAATATACAATGGAAAATGATATGTCCAGCAGTCAAGCTGGCGTTTCCAGTGATGTTCTTGATGATAAAAAGGACCTAGGCGAAGATATCGACACCGGGCCGTGCGATGTTACGGGAACTGTTGGGCTGAGAAGTGCTGAAAGTGGCTCAGGTAAAGGTATTCAGGGCGATGTACCTGCGAGTGCAAGTGCTGCTGAAATTGAACCCCTGAGCAATGGAGAGACTGCTGAGGGCCGAGCTGATATGGGGAGCGAGAAAGCTTCCACTGCCAGCAATGGGGAGGTACGGCAACACGTTGCTTGATGTTTTTGTAAGTACGTACATTCATAGTAACTACTTCTTCTGTGGTGCTTTCCAGTTCATTGAGATGCAGCGCATCTACGAATACAGCCCAACGCACGCGCGTGTATACTATGCGGACACAGTTATCTTTCGAGGTTAATCATTAGTATCTTGTACACATTCATTTATAAACATCACTTCTAATGTATAGCTCCCGATCAAATCTAGCATATGAAATTTTTTTAACCCCATATATATATTCGATGTATGCACTGTTGTACGATCAGAATGAACAACGTGTACGTGTACACCCACCCACACACACACACACACACACACACCTGTACACTCACACACG
>NW_014038852.1:0-4423 GCF_001186125.1 Sphaeroforma arctica JP610 | reverse complement strand
TATATATATGTGTGTGTGTGTATATATATATATATGTATGTATATATATATATATATATAGGAATTATCTGGGTTCCGAGACGACCATTCGTTTTCAGACGTATTGGAATAGGATTGTACTATTTTTTTCGTGACTGTGTACATACTCGGTGAGATGCCCATACGCATTTTGAGCAAAATATGAATTTCGATTTTGGATTTGTTTAGTGTAATTTGTACGCACGCAGTTTAGATACGACATATTAATGTATTTACATATATATATATATATATATAGCCCCGTGGGGAACTCGTGCATATGTGTGTAAATATACATTTGATACTAATGTATCATGAGTATATTCGAGTTCGAACCTATGGAATGAAATATAATGCATACATATAGATTCAATCTATACATACAAGCATATTTGTCTCAACTTGTTTAAAATGTTTGACAATTCAATCATAATATACAGTTTCCAGCACATGCTTTCTTATGTGTATATGCATATATAGTCAAAATATATACGGCTCACCTGTTGTTGCGTAATTTGGAATAGTCGTGTTATCGCCGCATTGATTCAAGATCAAGAAAATCACTAATACTACACCCCTCTTTGCGCCGAGCAGATACATTTCAAGACGGAGCCGTACCTAGAACTTTTTCCGAAAGAAGAACTCGTCTACTTAACAGCAGGCGAGTACCAAATGTTGTTGTCTTATTTTCATATAATATTTTCGATTCCAAATCCAAGGTTTCAATAATGTCCACGAAATTAATTGTGCAAAATTAGAGGGCTAATTTGCTTCAGATAGCCTTGCGTGAGTAGACTTTTGGAACTTCTTGTAATATAAATTGGAATTAGATACTATATCTGCAAAAAAAGTACTACGTAATGGGATAGTACCGACTTCTGACCTCTGTTTCACTAGCTATCATATGTGCATTCGACGACAATCTTAAACCAAGTCAATAATTATACCAAGCTCCGACTACTGAGTTATTTTTCACTAGCATTATATATGCATTCTGCGGGAATATTTAAACAAGCTCATTCTTAAAACAAGCTCCGACTACTTAATTATTTTCACCAACATTAATATGCATTCTGCGACAACCTTAAAACAAGTCAATTATATCGCAATCTGCACACCTTTGACTGCTTGGTCGGCTTAATTGTATGAATAACTTTTCATGTGCAAGTACACTTATAGTTTGTTGCTAGTGGTGTAGCTCATCTTTCCTCATCTACATGGAAACGACACAGATTCGCCAAATGTTATTGAGACTTTAGACGAAACGAAGGTGTACATCATCGGAGGCATGGTAGACCATAACAGGCTCAAGTACGCGTGCTACGAGAGAGCCACCGAACAGGGCATACAACACGCACAACTGCCCATTGGAGAGCACATGCAGATGAACAGTCGACGAGTGCTTACCATTAACCACGGTATGTGTATATGTGCTGAATAATCAGCTTAGTATGGATTGCTTGCAAGTGCTGGTAGAGTGATTGCTATCAGAACGGTATGCTTTTATGTAGGCGAGGCCCTCAGTTGTGACGTACTCCCGAGTATTTAGTACTAGTCACGGTATGGGTTATGGTTACTCAGTAATCATTTGCGTAGTAGTGCAGTCGGAGATCAATCACGATATGTGATAAACAAACATCTGCATTGTCCGGCTACAAAACACTCAAATCATAGTATCGCAGCCTACATTTTCTCTTTTGATCTTGGTACTTTGTACAAACCAAAGCTTTCTTTGTTCAGCCAACTACTTTTAAATCAAAGTTTTCTATATTCAGCCAACTTTCTGTTAAATTAATCAAAGCTTTCTGTATTCAGCCAGCCCAGTGGTGCAGTGAATCTCATTCAGCCACACTATTATGAAATCTTAATTCTGAAATCTAATTGATTGTTATAGCAGATGAATTGAAATACACATTCAATACTAATTTTCTTGCGTCATCTATCCCGTTTTGTATGTCACATAGTATTCGAGATCCTCACCAGGTACAAGCAATTCAACGATTGGAAGCAGGCGTTTGTGCAGACCATCCCCGAGCGCAAACAGCGAGCTGGTAACTTTGATAAAAAAGGGAAGGCCACAGCGCAGCATAGTAAGACTGAGAGGGTCGGCGGCGCATCCAATAGCACTGGTGCTTCAGGACAAGCAACTAATGAGATATCGAAGATAGTCGAGGTTGATAGAACAGACTTTGAGAATAGCGTTGAGAATGATTTAGAGCATACATGTGGGAACCAGGAGGGACAAGTAGTTACGAATGAGGATGACTGTGAAAGTACTACGACTGCTATGGTACATACAAATAACGAGAAGCAAATAATGATGGAAAAAGTGGTTGTGGATGATTCTGAGAGTGTAGCTGCAGTACCAGCACAGACAATCCCTGCGAAGAAAGGGGATATCGAGCTATCTAACTCTAATGTCGACGAGAATGTGGCTAGTGCTTAAACATGATATGAAAATAAAGTGAGCGCTAATGCGCTAAATTGTCGTGACCGCCACTCTTTTTTTCCTCCAGAATAATGACGATAACGGGAAAATATGTAGCAAACTCAAAACGGGAAAGTTTGAGATAATGATGACGAGAAAATTTGTATAAATCAAAGGAAAGCGAAGCAAAAGTAGAGGAGCTTGTTGAGCTACCGTATATGCCACTGTCAGGATCAATCTCTCAGTACAAAACGAACGACCCCTCAGGCTTCAATTGTACGTATAAATATAAACTTTTTATTTGTTTTTTTCATAACCCACTCAGTCGATGAAACGAGTTCTTGAATGTGTAAGACTGTTATAAAAATAATTATAAATATATCCGTTTTCTTATCGTTTTCTTCATATTCGAGTCGAGAGTTGAGAGGGCTACGTTTTCTTAGAACATTTTTTTTTGTGTCGCTTGCTGCTCATAGACGAAGTAACTGTTCGCAAATTGCAAACATCGCAGTCTTTTCGCCCATAACTGTTCGCAAATTGCAAACATCGCAGTCTTTTCGCCCAGTTACGCAACAGGCCACACGGCAGTGGAATATCCAGTAATTCAGATACGCAGGAATTCTAGACTATAAATAACCGCCTGTCTGTATGGCATATCCACAAGCCTGCTGACGTACAGCAGTCACTCATAGTGTGCATGGCACACTTACAGTATCGATGCAAGTCACATCTCCGTGTTCGTGAGTAAATTCAAAGCCTGCGCACTTACGCCCATATCGCGGCAACGGCCATCAGAATAACGCCAAACCACCACAACGCGTACCGCCTCCACAAACCGGCCTTTTTATCAGAATTGGGAGTCAGGCGATCTGGAGTGTCGTTAACCACAAGACTCCCGATGTAAATGAAAGTACCAGCACTTAGACTCACTACAAACCCGGACAGCTTCTCCGTTTCGTCACTCATGCTGGAGATCCACCATCCAATACCTACCCCCACGGGTGTCATGGCCGCAAACAAAATCAGCAGGCAAATCACTAAAAGCTTGCTAAGAGTCGACCGAAGGAAGGACTGTCCGAGTACAAACGCGGCCACGCCTTTGTGGGCAATCACAGCGATCAAGGTGGCCACAACGTCTGACGTTTCTGTCATTACGCCGATGCTCAGCCCCGCAAAAAATGAGTGAAAACTGATCGCTACCAGCAGACAGAAGGCCAGCAAGGTGGCCGAAGTTTGAGTGCACTTGTCCTGTAGCAGAGGTACGGACTCGTTCTCCGTTTGCATAGCAGCGCAGCTCGTAGTTGATTTTACATTGCCATCGTTGCTGTCCAACTCCACGGTGCTGTGGCGATTGTTTTTGGATTCTTCGGCGATCGTACCCCACCGCGCATGAGATAGGCCCGCATTGCCGAGCTTGTGGCCGACTTCATCTGCTGAGTGGCCGATGAAAGTGTGACCGTGTTGGTGAGCGATTGCACCCATGTTGTTAATCTCGTATACGTCGTGGAAGCGATTTAAAAGCTTGTTTAGCATAACATCTTCGATAAAGAACACCATCGAGTATCCTACCAGAGCCATAAAGTACGCCCACGGGTACTCGTAGTACGCAGATAGAGATTCGTTAGCATCGCTCAGCATGTGCAAAATTCCCACACATAGGATCACTCCACCACCGAACGCGTTACTGTGTAGAAAAGGTAGGTGACACCAATCAGCATATAAATTTACACACAGCCAAGCAAATTGCGGGTATGGCCCAAAGCCTCATAGTAAAAAGAATAAAAGCCCTAACAATCATATTACAAGATGGAGGACCGCAGTGGACAAGCGCTGTCTTCAAGGACTGCATACAATTTGATTCGTATGAATTCGTTCGAAAAGCCTTTTCATTATGCACAAAAGAATAATAAACACATAAACCCACACAAACACACAAAACACTCACAAACATACACATACACACACACACACATATAT
>NW_014038853.1:8096-11995 GCF_001186125.1 Sphaeroforma arctica JP610 | reverse complement strand
GACACAAACAAACACGTACATACACGCGCAGACACGTACAGACACGTACGTACACGCGCAGAGACACACAGATACGTACAGAAACGCACAGACACGCAACGATACACACAGGACACGCACACACAAGTACAGAAACGCACAGACACACTAAGACCCGCAAGGACACGCACACACAAGAACAAACACGTACATACACACACAGACAGGTACAGACACGCACAGACGCGTACATACACGCGCAGAGACACACATACACGTACAGAAACGCAACGACACACACAGGACACGCACACACAAGCATAAACACGTACACACATACACAGACACGCACAGACAGGTACAGACACGCACAGAGGCGTACAGAAACGTACAGGTACGCACAGGACACGAACAAACAGGCACAGACACGTACATACACTCACAGACACGCACAAACACAAACACGTACAGATACGCACATACACGTACAGACACGCACAGACGCGTACAAACATGCACAGACACGCAACGACACACACAGGACACGTACAGACACTCACAGACACGCAACGACACACACAGGACACGCACAGACTCGCCAAGACACGCACAGACGCGTACATACACTCACATACACTCACAGACTCGCCAAGACACGCACAGACACAAACAAACACGTACAGACGCGTACAGACACGTACGGGTACGCACAGACACGCACAGAACACGTACATACACTCGCCAAGGCACGCACAGACGCGTACAGACACGTACGGACACAAACAGACACGTACAGGTACGCACAGAGGCATATAGACACGCAACGACACACACAGGACACGTACAGACTCGCACCGGCACATACAGACACGTACATACACGTACAGACGCGCACATACACGTACACACACGTGCAGACAAGTACAGACACGCGGAGACGCAGCAGCGGAAAGTGTCTGTGATAGACAAATAAACTCGCACTCAAGCTCGATGCTTGTTGTGTGTTGTCAGAAGCGGAAGTGAGTGTACCATTGCACGACAGTTGTACAGCAACACTCTGTATGCATATACCTACAGCCCAACCCTAAAACCCTATGCCAAAGCGCCTCCAGGCATAATCACATACCTCCTGCTGAGCGCGCGAATACAGCACACGCTGTGGGAACTTGCAGACCTTTTCGTTCGCCTCCATGGGGCAGTCATCGTCATGCGGACACTGTATGATGCAACAGCCGTACATGAGTAAGAGATTCGGGTCACAATAAGACGGGTTAGTACTAGGATGGTAGGAGGTGTGAGCAAGCTGTGTATATAAATATACGTGCATATACATATATATCGAAGAGTTGTACGTGTATATATACGTCATACACATATATATATAGAAGGGCTGTACATATACATATACGTACATATACATATACGTACATATACATATATATATAGAAGGGCTGTACATATACATATACGTACATATACATATACATATAGAAGGGCTGTACATATACATATACGTACATATACATATACATATATATCAAGGAGATATACATATACTGAACCGAGCATCTCAGAAGTTCTCAGATTTGGTTAGAAACTAATGAAAGAATAATAAATGCGTACGGATGGACAAGAGTTAAATCTTAACTATGAGAGGTAAGGGAAAGCAGAACATTCAATTTCGTCTTATTCCCGAGTCTTATTCTCGAGCGAACAACCGGTCCACAGTACAAGTCAGTAGGCGAGCACGTAACCAAGGCCGACATAAATGGCAGATCCTGCTTGTCCGATGCGAACTTATAGATGGATACTAAAATTAGAACAATGTAACTATACACACGAACAGAGCTGAGTTGTCTCTGCAGTCGTCCTACAAAGTAGGACCGGTGAGTGGTATGCACCACATGATCATCGAACTGGGCAACGAATGATGCAAAGAACCAGAGCCAACACAGCGCAAAGACTAAATACTATAAGGCAATAAAGACAGTAGCGGTGGAGACACGCCGTCGAGACGTTTGATAAACATGGTTTTTTGATAAACATGGTTTCTGCACCTGACGTGTTTGCAGACCAATGTGTTCCTATCAGGACACACACACACACTTTGTGCCAATCACACAAGCACACACAGTATGAGCAAATGACAGTCAGCGCATCTTTGGTTGCGTGTACCAGAGAGCTTCTCGTGTGCGCAGGCGTATGCGTTCACGTACGCCTCAATCGTATTCACTTGCACGTATTGGTGAAGAATGCGTTGTATATGATATACTTCTGATACACTTTGGTGTCGAATGGCAACCACGCGTTCGAAACGCCGTTTCAATGTATTGACAGGCAGATTCAAGCACTGAACACCCAATACTCGAGATCATATACAAAGAATACAACACTATGCTAAAGCATTGAAAACCCAATACTTGGGATCGTTTACATAGCAATACAACAGTTCATCGATCGCAAATACATACAGGGGCGATCAATTCGGCGTCCGCTTCGCCTATGATCCACTTACGGGCCTCGCGAATGTTCCGGAAACCTTCTTGTGTGCCTGGTTCAACAATCACCTGCAGCAAATCAGAAACTATGTGGGCAGTGCGGTACAAAGTGTCTCCAGTTGTGCGTCATTGTACATCACGCTTGGTCACTCAGATATACAGTCATGCCTACAGAGAGTCATGCCTGCAGAGAGCCATACCTACAGCGAGTCATACCTACAGAGAGTCGTACCTACAGAGAGGCATACCTACACAGAGTCATACCTACAGAGAGACATACATACAGAGAGTCATACATACACAGAGAGTCATACCTACAGAGAGACGTGCGACTGTACTGTACTTGCGCGAGAAATATAGAACACTGAACACTAAACCCTAAAAGAAGAAGAAAAACATCAAAAACAACACGGATGAAGTATTTGTTCCAAAGAGCAGCGGAATGTATTTCATACAGACAAGGCTGTCCAGCGCCATCCTTCCTTCGGAGACCAGACACCTCGATTTGTACACATATATACCTATGAACACAATGTTAAACGAACAAACACATGATTTTAAACCTACCTCATGCCACAAACGTACACACCCATACACGCACGCTCCACCCAGACACATGCCCATACCAGATACTGATCGGTTTGAGACCAGAGATTCTCTACCGCCTGTTTGCGTGCCTCCAGTGAAGGCAACTCACACAGTGAAAAGCAGCACGTGACCAGATCATGTTTGACCTATGTTGTGGTGAACAGTGATAAGTTGAGCCACATGCTATGTAACCCTTATGGCATCCAATACGCATCATATGTGATAGAACGTTCTATTTCGCGATGGTCTCAAGAGTAACAAGGCTACATACGAATACAATGATAATGCATATGTATGTTGTGTTGAATGTAAGTGCAAAAGCATGTGCTCGTACAAT
Organism: Sphaeroforma arctica JP610; assembly: GCF_001186125.1. NCBI lineage: Eukaryota > Ichthyosporea > Ichthyophonida > Sphaeroforma > Sphaeroforma arctica. The sequence continues at coordinate 8,593 of NW_014038853.1, read as the reverse complement.
TAAGGTGTGTTCTCTCACAAGCAGACATCATGTGGTTCTCCAATGCTTATGCATATGTATGTTGTGTTGAATGTAAAAGCAAAAGCATGCGCTCGTACAATTGAGGTGCGTTCTCTCACAAGCAGACATCATGTGGTTCTCACGGTATTACAACAAGATACGCTCGACTTCTAACATTCTCGTACACACCGCCTCAACACAACAACAATCGCTTGCATGGATATGGACGTGCGTATACAAGTCATTGTAGAACTTCGAATTCAGTATGCATGCGCACACACACACTTACAAACAGCACAAAAACAAACACTATACAGGCAATAGTATTTTTTTAAGGACGCAGACAACAAACGGGATACACGGCAACCACGACCTCATCATATATATATATATATATATATATATATATATGTGTGTGTATGTATATATATATATATATATATATATATATATAATATATATATATATATATATATATATATATATAATAATAAATA
>NW_014038853.1:0-8076 GCF_001186125.1 Sphaeroforma arctica JP610 | reverse complement strand
TATATGTGTGTGTATGTATATATATATATATATAATATATATAAGTATATAATAGTATATATATATATATATATATACATATATATAAATAAATATACATATATAAATATTATCCAGCGTATCTGTAAGCATACCTTGTTCAGTACGGGCATGAACTTGCGGTATTTTACATTGTGGATTGGGTGCCCAGCGCCATCTGATGATTAGTGATTGATGCACGCAAGTTGTGTCAGGAATATATCATGTGAATAACTTAGCCAGACAGCGTTTATAGACAACTGGGGTAGCGTGCAAACCTCAACTGAACGGGTGGTATTACTTAGGAACATTCGATTATTCTGTACCTTCTGCAATAGATTACACACCACCACAGTGCCATAGGGGAGTATGGGGAGAAGAAACAACTATAGCCATGGCTATAGGTGGAGCACTCTCGAGGATATGATAGTAAGGTACGTAAAGTAGCCTATCAATGCTCGTTATTTGAACTAGATTTAGTATGGAAAACACATCAAGACCGCAATTGTCACGCGTGTAGATGAGTGCGTATTGAATACTACAAAGCCCCATGGCCAATAGTTTTGAACGGCAACAGTGCAAAGAACAAACGAGGACGAACATGAGATACAGCACGGGAATACAAGTTAAACGAGGTTTGGCGAGCGAGTGCAATGCAAGCAACCGACCAACCGATTGCGACAAAACAGAACAATAAAGCTTAAGTCATGTGATTGATACAGTCACAGAAACATAATAATAAAATTTAAGACACGTGATTGATATAGCCCCAGAAACATGATAATAAAATTGAAGACATGTGAACGATAAAGTCACAGAAACGCGCCCGGAGATGTAGTGCATTAGGGACAAGCAAACCGCAAGCAGCAATCACACGTGGTGGTGAACCAACAAGACTTCAAAAGGTGGCAGACACAAACACAGAATGGCATATATATATAAATATATATACATATATATGTATATATATATATATATAGATATATATATGTATATATATACAAATATTTATAAATATATATATGGGATTGATGACCCTGATACGCAAGACGACCATCAGAAACAACAGTACAAGAAGACAGACACGGCTATATTGTGAAGGGGGTTCGCTTACACACAGGTGAGGGCGAGGATCAAGACGATACCTTTGTTGAGAAAAGCGGAGATGGTGTTCATGTCATCTGACATGTCTATGTTGACATATTTTGTGTCCGCCTCCCATAGGGTATGCGCGGCCCTGCGAGGGGCAAATGGGACAGGACAGACTGAATTGCTTAACGTCACTGTAAAGGTTAAAAATAACTACAAAAGACTTATCCCACGTGCTGCTCCCTTGCTAGGTGTGTCACGTGGATCATGTGTGTTCTAAGCAATATATATATATATATATATGTATGTATGTATATATATATATATATATAATGTATGTATGTATATATATAATAAAATATAATATATTCTATATATATATATATGTATATATTTATATATATTATAATATATGTATATTTATATATATATATATATATCGGATGCTGCGTCGTGTGAGCCAGGTTCATGTCATATATACAGGCGTCATGGGTTACTGCCACCCCATCGACAATCAGACACTATGACAGTGAGGAGGACCGTATAATCGCAACAAGCGCTTGTGCACCCAAACAATGCACACAGAAAGCACCGAGGTGCAATATTATTGAACTAAACCAGCCACGGTAAGTCGGTACTCGGAAGGGCTATGACTGCGCAGAACATACCACATGGACGTGCCTACGCCACTGCCGAAGTCCAGAGCGGTTTTGGGAGTCCAATCGAAGTCTCTGCAGTAAATCTGGGCTCAATAACGGGCGCAAAACAGTGGCAGATCAGTTTAAAGCGGCGTTTTCATTTGGGCAAAAGTGAAAATCGGGTTCAGAGCCGGACATACAGCTTTTGAATCGGGTCGCGAATTTCGACAATGACAAAGGTGGTTTAAGCGGGGAGGCATACACAAACTCCTTTACCAAACAAATCCCTTCACAACACCAACTGTGCCACAGTAATTCCCCTGAAACGAGCTAGAGCTACATCAGGTGACACATACACAGTCCTGTGGTTTCATTTTATCCTCCAGAGAGTATCACCACATGATCATACCATCGCTTATAGGACAGTCAATGCATTGGGCCTGTGTATTCGAACTATACTGTGAGCCAACACCTCAGTAAAAGACACAGAAGCCAGACCCACCTACGCACACCAACTGTTCTCAGAACAGTGCACAGTGACAAGGTATGATGTGTTTGGAAACGCAGTCTGTGCAATCCTGGCCAGTGACTGAGATGATGGTAAGCTGCACATATGTATGATATAACCGCAGCATCCGCAATGGTTGGAATCGGTTCTGCATATACGCGTATATGTACACGCGTGCACACACATACAGGCATCCCCCATACTAACGCTCGCAAATACACTGCCGCCTTCGTTTTACTGTGCAATAGCAACGTGTAAAATCGACACAACCCAAGCATGTAAACATTCACATACGCACAACCAGCAAAGTATGCAAAAGCCCTGGAACAAGGGCCATACACTCCCCTTACCTCCAATAGCACTCTGTAGGCCGCAGAGTACACAGCCGGCAATCGACTGACCGCATAGGCCACGCCCTCATTGACACCATATGCGATGGAGTTCGATGTGAGCAAAGTAGTCCCATCCGATCGCTTTGTACCGAAATGCAATCGCTTGTCAACCATTTCTAGAGACGTCTCGTCACCATCGGCCGCCATTGCCATCATGCGTTGGGCCTTGGACTGTGAGATAAAAAGAAGCAGATTGATTGGTACATGCGACTGTGAGATAAAAAGTAGCGGATTGATTAGTACATACGACTGTGAGATAAAAAGAAGCAGATTGATTGGTACATGCGACTGTGAGATAAAAAGTAGCGGATTGATTAGTCCATACGACTGTGAGATAAAAAGAAGCGTATTGATTGGCACATGCGATTGTGAAATAAAAAGGAGCCTATTGATTGGCACATGCGACTGCGTGATAAAACGAAGCGGATTGATTAATACATACGACTGTGAGATAAAAAGAAGCGTATTGATTGGTACAAACAAGCTAACGTAAATTTGTGACCACAGATTGACCGCGCCGCGGATTGTTTTATTTTGTTTACCTACAGACGGGGTCTCGCGCAACGATTTCTGGGGACTTTAAACCTAAGAAAGCCCTATCATATTCGTACCGTTGTTATAACGACCTCGGCCACAACACAACCAACGCAGCTACACCGTCCACCCCCTACATACACACCTTTGATATTTTCTGGTCTTTCATAATCCGGGCTACTTTTTCATTCTTAGTTTCCCTGTGCATGGGGTTTCCGGTCGAGAACGGCTCGTAGTCGACACTGGAGGATGTGCGCGTGTGCAGAAAGTAGTCCAACCGCTCCACATCTTTGCGCATTTGCCGCACAGACCGCCCTACACAGACGACAAAGTTGTGAGTGGCATGCAGGGGTGCCAATCCGGGTGAGATAGACATTTTATTTCTATTTGAGTGTTCTATTGGCACTTGTACAGGAATGAAACAGCCGGGAATGTGATAGCATTCGAGGTCGTTATGGACAGTACATGCATCGTCTTCTATTAATCGCTGGTCAGATTGTATGTGATAGCCTTGAGGCACCGAGCGTGTAGCGGAACCGCCGCGAATAGACACACGCCCAATGGTTCATCTTAACGCTGGATAGTTGGTACGTACATCGCACCATGCATGTGAGTGAACTTAGACCCACACACAGGCATAGTCAATGACGTATACCAAAATACAGTGATCGTTGCTCGTACCGAGGTTCAATAAGTGTATGGTGGTCGGTAGGGTATCAGACTTGTACCTGAACCCACACACACATATGTATACGCACACTGACATATGCATAGATACAATACTCGTTGTACATCCGGCTGGTTAGTTGGTACACGGGATCTCTCATGGCATCAAGCATGTCAGTGAACCTACACCCATACACAGGCACACACAATGATGTATGCCAAGATAGAATGGTCGTTATACATACCACTGAACAGTTTGGTATATGTTAGTTTCCCACTCACCGCGCTCGTGAATGACTCATATCACACACACTTATGCACATTGGCATGCAGGTAGATACAATGCTGGCTGTACTTACAATTGGCTAGTTGATGTATGGTATATCATCTCAACCAGGCACAGGGCTTGTGAGTTCACCTACACACACACACTCACTCACGCCCACTGACATATGATTAGATACAATGCTTGTTATACCTACCGCTGATTAGTTGGTAGATGGTAGCCTTTAACGCATTAAGCATGTACCTGCACTTACACACACTCACGCACACTGACATATGATTAGATGCAATGATCGTTGTACCTACCGCTGGTTAGTTGGTAGATGGTAGCCTTTAAGGCATCGGGCAGCTGCAGCGTACGGCAGTGGAATTGGCCCTCCTCAATGGGGTTCTCGAAGTCCCCCTGATCTTCACCCTCTGAGACATCACTATCATCCGTATCTGGCTCCGATTCTATTTTTAGACCTGTTACCAGTTTGAGACCCTCGAAAGGTCGCTCTGTGGTAATGGGGTGTCAATGGGTAGTATGTGTACGTATCAATACCGGCGGTAGCATGTACGATATCATAATAATAGCTTCCCACGACTCGGTGTGATTCAGATACTAAAGATATATCATATAGCAAGCACCGACTATGCGAGTATGCGACAGGGAACCGTTTATGTGTTATTATTGGCCCATAGTCTGCTACAGGCTTACGATGTGGTACTTTGCTCAATATATGTGTGGTATGCGAGCGTTTGAAAGTGTATTTTCACGTTTAGATTTAAAATCCGAATCCGCGTGCGTGGTATGTGTATATAACATCCGTGATTGGGAATAGATACTTTGACTAGTGATAAGCGCAACTGATATCATGACTCAGATTCCATTCGATCTTGTTTCTTGACCCTAAAACATCCGCATTCAAGTGTGTGGAATTAGGTCAATTAGGTCTCATCTGTGTCTATGCTAATACACATATATATATATATATATATATATATATATGTGTGTGTGTGTGTGTGCAGGTATTCATTTTCAGTAATTTAAAATGCAGTACTTTATGAAAACAACGACAGTATAAATCTGTACAACATTCATATTTACATAAACGTGACTATACGTTAATACAAACGTAGCTATCAGTAGAAGCATATATATATGAACCAAATATATGTTCCAAGCGATAATAAAAGACTCTTTCTCTGCGATAACAATGTACTGTATTCGACACACTTACCGGGTGACTTGATCGGACCAAAACCCAAGTCGTTCTCTTTAGCTTTATAGCACACGCGTGTCGATGTAGAGATCCGTCTTCTACACGCACTCCACATGGGCTGTGAATTTCGGAGTGATCTACTTATACTATTCCTGAAATGTAGCATCGTGAACATCTCAAGGTACATGTATATGGCTAGTACTTGATTTCTGATCGAATTTGATGCAAATTTGACTAGTTTTGTATTTCGTGTGTATTCGTGCACGCAAATCGAGTTTGATGTTCTTTATTATGGTATTTCGTATTTATTCGAGAGCATTTATATACCTACTGTACGCAAGCAAATAGTCAAGTTGTTTGTGTTGTGATACGACTTGAGTATATATATATATATGTATATAAATATATATATATATATATATCACATGCGTCTATATACGTATATAATACATATTTATATACGTGTGTTTATATATTTGAATATGAATGAGCTACACAATCTGGACTGTAAATATGATTATGTGAATTTGGAACGTGGTTTGGCTAAAAACGTGTTTTTTTTAAAGCCCGCCAAAAAGTCACCTTTCTCGTTAAAACGCTTTAAAAACCAGTCCATTTTAAATTTTCAAGGTTCAACGTTTATAATATATTCCAATTTGAAGCAGGTGTATAAAATAGTTATCTCGAGTTTTTATGTTAAAACGTATGCAATCCCATCCTTGCTGTTTTTGCGTTCAACGTTTACTGCATTGATATCTTTAGTCTGGCTGCTCCTGGATGGCAGTCGCTTAGCGACAGATTGACTGTCCTCATCAGTCACAGTGTCCGCATCACGTACTTTGATATATATGTGTTGTAGAATATATAAGGTTGCCGTAGTGCAACCACAGGTACAGATACGTTCGACAAGTATACTATATAGAGCTTGAATGAGATGTCATTGTAGTCGTTGTATCCACACACGGAGGTTTATGTATAGTACATTTTATTGGCATGAATAAACAGTACTTTCATAAGGCATATATATATACTTTATACAAATTGTCAACAAGTATAACGAAACATAGATATACATATATACATACTTGTTTATTTTTTTAGCAACCTAAGCCAGAATGACAAGCGTTGTAATCAACGGAGTAGAACCTAGCAACGGCCACAAGGCCAACACCGCCAATGTCAACAGTGTAGCAATACTAGTGCATGAATCACATCCCACGATAAAGGCTCTGGCTATGATTATAGTATTTGGATGGATACTTACTATAATTACACCTATACGCAATGTTTTATCACTCACACCTGCATACTTCATGGGAAGATTCTACGTGTGGACCATTGTCACGGCGACATTGATGGAAAGCAGCTTGATCAACATGATTGTAGGACTTTGGATGTTGTTCTATTCCGCCGCTAAAGTGCTTCCCTTATGGGGAATACATGAGTATATTAAGGTATTAGGGTTATATATAAGTATATATGTGCACACACAAACACAAGAATACACGAGTATATCAAGGTATTAGTATAAGTAAATATGTGTACACACACACACATATATATATATATATATATATATGTATGTATGTATGTATATATGTATATATATATATATATATATATATATATATATATATATAGAGGGCTAGTTTGACAAATACATTATTTAGGCTAGTTTTGATACGTGATATACATAGCTGAGGGAAGAAGGGAGAAAACAGCGTTTTGATATTTCTTCTACATAGTACGCAATTGAAAACATTCATTTCACCCTCGTATATGCGTGATATTAAATACCCTACATGGGGTCAGGGTCGGTCCAACTTGGGTTATAAGACAAAATTGAAATTCTATGTCCCCCCCCTCCCTCTCCCACCGATTTGGACCACCAGAGAACCCTAAAGCAGAATGGCCAGTCCGAACAGCCTCGCTAAACTACACAATAGCCCCACCAGCAATTATTATACCTTTTCTAAAAAAAATTATAGAAAAAAACCACTTGTGAATCGCCAATGACAACTGGAACAAATATGAAAATTATGTATAAATCCTGTAGCCCAGTAATTATCTTTAAAGTGCAATATTCAAGTACATATTTCTAATTACTTATTAGAGGAATAAAGCGTACATTGGGATATTACCCAATAGTTCTCTTGAGTAGCGAACTGTATGTAGCGTTATTCCCTCAATGCAATACTTAATATTTTGCCTTTTTAGGGGAGGCTAGTAAAAAGCCTAAAGGAGTAGAATGAATAATCCCACAAGACTATATTCTATAAATACTTCATGTGATAGCTCACACCTCATATGTACAATCATACATTATCCAATAGTTTCTCAAAAAAATACACAATTCTCGACTATTTTTAAAATCAGCAGGCGGCATTGGCAATGAATGGATGTATGTTTCAACTTCCATGTACATTTATATCCAAATATAATATATAGACCTGTCAACTAGAGAACACATTGTACGCGTCAGTGACTCTCTTTTGTAACAAAGTTCATCCTTGGCCGCATCATGTCATCGATTGCTCCCAGTGCAGAGGTAAGCTAGGTAGTGAAGACACTCTAGCCCACATTAAATAATATTGTAGATGTTGTCAACTGAATCTATACTAGTTTTTTGAACGTTTGCTAATATCCCCGACAGCGTCGAAATACTCGACGATCCATGATTGCTTTTTCAAATTGAGTTAAGCATCATATCAAGACAAAATTGTAAATGCAACCACTTATAA
>NW_014038854.1:2436-12000 GCF_001186125.1 Sphaeroforma arctica JP610 | reverse complement strand
TATATAGTGTGTGTGTTGTATATATATATATGTATGTAATATATGTGTTATTTTGTATATATATATATATATATATATATATATATAAATCTAAATATATATATATCTATATATCTATAATATGAAGGGATTCTGATTTGTGAATTGTACCGATAGCCTGTATCGGTTGATATCTTATTCGAGTCCTTGTGGCCTCGTATTGTCCAAGCTTATCCTACTAACTCATCTTTACTGATCCCCTTCCTCAAATCCACTTTGTTATAGGTCATGGATAGTCCACTTACCATCGTTGTGTTCGGTGCATCCGGTGATCTGGCTGCCAAGAAGACCTATCCCACCTTGTTTTCCTTGTTTGTGCACAATTTCTTACCCCAACACACCCAAATCGTCGGATACGCGCGATCGAAGCTCTCCAAGGATGAACTTATCAAGAAGATTACACCCTACATCAAGCCTAAGAACGGTAAGTGTGCGTATATGCTGTGCGTTTGCTCGGTCTCCCTGAATGCTCATGCATTAACTTACTGAGTGTGTACGACAATCGAACCCCATTTGTTTATGTGTCCTGAATCCAAGGTATTCTGCTCCCACAATCGCCCGTTGCCAAGTACACACACGTCTGTCGCACTATTGCCTATGTGTAACTTTATGTTGGGACGTGCTTATGCAAAATAGGACATGTACACTTAAATGAGTGCCTATGAATTGGGGGTGACTGTCATTCAAATAGGCTCCGGTTACCAAGGACACCGTGGCTGCGGTGATACTTTGCATATGTATTTCAATACTATTCGTGTGTATAATCCCATACTAATCGTGTGTATGAACTCATACTTATCGTGTGTATAAACCCATACTAATCGTGTGTATAAACCCATACTAATCATGTGTAAAAACCCATATTAATCGAGTGTATAAACCCTCACTAATCGTGTGTACAAACCCATACTAATCGTGTGTATAAACCCATACTAATCGTATGTATAAACCAATACCCGGATGTGAATGTTTTCCAACACATGGCATGGACCATCCTACAGAAGCCGAGAAAGAGACGATGAAAAAGTTTTTCGAGCTCCTCTCCTATGTTGCTGGAGCGTACGACGACGGCGCAGCATTCAAGAATCTCAACGACGAGTTAGTGAAGTGGGAGGACAATTTTGAATCAGGTGGGTGGGGACACATGCGTGTGTTGCTTTGCTTTAGTATCGGTACATACTATTCCTTTGTGCGTATGCGTATGCGTGTGATGGATGTTGTGTGTACAGCCTATATATATATATTTACATACATATATAAACACACACACACACACACACATATATATATATATATATATATATATATATGTGTGTGTGTGGTGTCTGCTCTTCACATTGTGTACTGTGTGTGGTGTCTTCTTCCCGGGGAGGAGAGGGGCGACACGAACCCCTGCGAGCTGATTGGTGCCGAGTAGAGGCGCGCTTCAGATAGCACGCCTGTGCACACGGGTGTATGAAGCTGTTACCACACCCATCCAGACGTTAATAACGGGGTTAACAAGCGGATACACATGTCTTGTTAACTGTCACTGCTACCATTCTAGCACGTCTGCGTATTGCTGCACACTTGGGCAGTTGTAATATATCAGTTTGTCAGTGGTAATATATTCGTTGTAATTGCTATGTAACTGTTTGGTGCATGCACTACCGTTCACGGTTACTGTTTCTTTTTGCAGGCTCACCCAATTATGCTGAAGTGGTAGTCGCAAGATCAATCTCATCATGCGTACACGTATATATATATATATATATATATATATAGTGGTGTGTGTGTGTGATAAAGTACCACTTAATTTGTCATTCACATATCTGTCAATCTGCCACTTGCATATTTGCACCCTAGTACAAAGTACCAATTAACTCATCCACCTATCCTTCCTCCACAGCCGCCAACCGCATGCACTACCTGGCCCTTCCGCCGTCTGTGTTCCAGCCAGTCACCACACACATCAAAGCAGAGGTCATGGCCTCTGAAGAGTCTCAGAAGTGGACCCGTGTCATCATTGAGAAACCATTCGGCAAGGACAGCGTGAGCAGTGCCGTGCTTTCCAACCATCTCGCGAGTCTATTCACAGAAGAGCAGGTAGCGGTGCCACGCGTGCTTGTGTGTGTTTATATATATATATATATATATATATGTGTGTGTGTGTGTATGTATATATATATATGTATGTGTATGTGTATATATATATGGGTGTGTATGTATCTATGTGTGTGTGTCAATTGCTGAGGCTGTCACGATACTGTTGTCACGAAGATGAATTTCAAGGGCTATTCTCGTTGATCTGAATTAATAAGAATAAGTTCTTGGGCCCTTTGGATGTCTTTGAAGCGCAGTCACAAATGCGTGTCATATGTAGTATATCAGAATACACACTTTCCAGCGCGTACATCCATACATCCATACATCCATACATCCCTGTGGCGGGTTTCCATTGAAGCTTTGTTGATCCGCTGTTTGGATCACTCGCTGACTATACTCCATCGCGAGAGTCTGTCGAAGATTAACCACAGTATCATCCATGTACCCGTCAAACACCGCCAGATCTGCCTTATTCATTAACCCCGAGTACTTGATGCTGAGTCGGTCTCCAGTATATATCCACCTATAAATCTCCTCTATACTGTTTTTGACCCGTTTCCTCTTTCGTTCAACGGCCACCAGATTTACCGTATCGACCACTACCTGGGTAAGGAGATGGTGCAGAATCTTCTGATTATGCGCTTTGCCAATGCCATGTTCCAGCCCATCTGGAACCGCAATTACATTGAGTGCGTGCGAGTCACGTTCAAAGAGGTGGGTGTGCTGTGTGTAGCCTGCGCTATATAGTATATGAGTGTGCCAGTTGTGATGTATAGTATGTGAATGTGTTTGTTGTGTTATATGGTATATGAGTGTGTAGCCTGCGCTATATAGTATATGAGTGTGCCAGTTGTGATATATAGTATGTGAGTGTGTTTATTGTGTTATATAGTATATGAGTGTGCCAGTTGTGTTATATGGAATATGACTGTTTGTTGTGTTATACAGTATATGAGTGTGTCAGTTCTGTTATATAGTATGTGAGTGTGTCAGTTCTGTTATATAGTATGTGAGTGTGTCAGTTGTGTTATACAGTATATTGGTGTGCCAGTTGTGTCGTCTGTGTGAGATTAGGTGATAGTGGATGGGGTCTGTCATGTGTACGGTGCTCTTTCTATGTGCGTGTAGTGTATTATATGGTGTATCTGTCGGTTGTTGAGGTTTAGTTCCAGGGCGTGAGTGGTTGTGGGATAGTGGTATTCTCCCTTTGGTGTGTGTAATGTGTAGTAAGATGCTCATAAGGCTATGTGTACTGTGGTGGTATCTGTCGGTTGTTGAGATTTAGTTCCAGGGCGTGAGTGGTTTTGGGATAGTGGTATTCTCCCTTTGGTGTGTGTAATGTGTAGTAAGATGCTCATAAGGCTATGTGCACTGTGTTGCGAGGTGCATTCGTTGTATGTGTGTTGCTGTGGGGTGTGTTGTTCTCCTTCTGGTGTGTGTAGTGGTGATGTATAATCCATCTTCGTTCTTTCCCATGTTGTGAGTGACATATCTTAGGCTTGTGTGTGTTGATGTCTGGTGTACTATTAACGTGCTAGGGTGTCATACGGGTAATCAATTGGTGTGTGCTTTGTCGTGCAGAATGTGGTTCGTATGGGACGTTTGAGTGGCGTGTGTTGCCATGTGCTCATTCCCCTTGCGAACGCTCGCCGACCTTGGAATTATGGGAGTTGATAATAAGTCTATAGGACATTCTGTGTCCCAAAATCAGATTAGAGGTGCACTGGAACGCAACCCTCATTATATATATATATATATATACTATTTATAGATATTATATATATATATATATATATATATATATATATATATATACACATACATATACATATACATATACATATACGTTTGTTGGCATAATCCCTCTTTTTCAACATTTGCACTCGACTCTGACGCCGTGCGTTTGCGTGATCTCTTCTTTGCAGCCGTTTGGAACACAAGGCCGTGGTGGCTACTTCGACGAGTTCGGCATCATCCGAGATATCCTACAGAACCACTTGCTTCAGGTAGGGTTCTAGGGTTTGGCTTCAGGGTTTCCCCACAGCTTGCTGTCATTGATGTGTTCATGCATCCCCAGTCCAGTCCAAAGTACCAACTACACAGTGGCTTCCAGCTATGTGTGTTGATATTCGACGTTGTGTTCCGCACATTCAACCCCCCGTCCTGTTATTTATAACGGTACACGATTGCATATCCTTCAGGTCCTGTGCATTGTCGCCATGGAGAAACCCGCGTCACTGGACGCTGATGATCTGCGCAATGAAAAGGTATGGCCACGGGTGCCAATCGTCCACTCTCGAGGCCTTCTTACTTCTGGATAGTCGTGTACATGACTTGTGAGAATGTATTTATTCGTGCATAGGCTCGGTTGTGTGTGTATACTTGTACATCACCGTGTGCGTGGAGCCAAATCAATACATGTGTTTCAAACAGCACTCTTATGTGTGATCTGAGATACATCTGGTGGTGTGTACTTCGATCTGTTCGCCCGAAATGACAATATATAATCATATGTATGTAATCATATATAAATATGGGTAATTGGTATGCATACACCCGCTGGCCAATCCGCACACACATCCTTTACATATAGCCATTACATATACTCGCACACCCATTACATATACTCACAGACCCATTACATGTACTCACAGACCCATTACATATACTCACACACCCATTACAATACTCACATGCATACTACATATACTCACACACCCATTACATATACTCACACACCCATTACATATACTCACACACCCATTACATATACTCACACACCCATTACATATACTCACACACCCATTACATACACTCATCCCCATTACATATACTCACACACCCATTACATATACTCACACACCCATTACATACACACACTTCGTGCAGGTCAAGGTCTTGAAGGCGATCAAAGGCTTGTCCATGGACGATACCGTGCTGGGGCAGTATGTGGCATCGAACATCCCCAACGACGAAGACAGCAAACTGGGTTATCTGGATGACAAGACAGTGCCTGACGACTCCAAGACACCCACGTACGCCTCCACGGTGCTGTACGTTGAGAACGAGCGATGGGATGGCGTGCCCTTCATTATGAAGGCCGGCAAGGTGTGATCTGTGTGCATACGCGCGTGTGTAAGCGTTCGAGTGTATGTGTGTGTGTTTTTGTGAATTCGTGTGTGTGTGTGTGTGTACGGTCACGTGTGCGTGTGTGTGCTGTTGTCCTTGTTTTTGGGCTCAGGGGAGGGGAGGGTAGGGGTTGTTGCATCGTATGTCCGCAGTTGCAGTGCATTATACTAGGAACGGGCGCTAGTAATTTATTGTTCGTTGTTGTGAAGGCTGACACGCTACGACAAATGGCGGACTTACACTTTAATGTTCATGTTTGTTTTTTTGTGTGTGTGTGTGAGAGTGAGTGTGTTTGTGGTCTGCCTATGTTTAATCGAGCGATGAACGGGCGGGGCCATAGTCATCATGTGATGTGCTTTATGTGCTTATGTTCGCCCACACATTACTAAAAGCCGAACGTTCTGGAACAAATACACGCCCGTACATCAGGGCAGGCCTGTGATATCGTTGAGTTCATCGTTTATAGCGTTGATCGCATACATCCCACACTTTGTATATGCGGCACATCTATTTATAGAACACCGTCGTAGCACTCCGCAATTGAGCAAAAAATTAAAGATAAATCCTCTCGGGAGTTCCACAGCTTTGTTGTCTGTGAGTATACAATTTACATCACCCCATCACTTGGATATATGACTCACATCACCCCCCCCCCCCATCACTTCCTGCTATCACACGTCCAATTACATGTATATACCCGAAACGTGCTGGTATACTCATATTTTCATTTCTCCTCATACCTAAACACACAGGCGTACGTAAAGCCTACATTCGCATTCAGCATACTCATGCTTTCATTCCTCCTCACACCCAAACACACAGGCGTTAGACGAGCGTAAAGCAGACATTCGCATTCAGTTCAAAGACGCTCCCGGAGACATCTTCAGTGCCTTGGGCGGCGAAGTGCACCGCAACGAATTGGTCATCCGATTGCAGCCAGACGAAGCAGTCTACATGAAACTCAACATCAAGAGCCCTGGACTCAGATCCAGGCCACTCCAGGTGCGTGCAGTACAGTGTAGTTGTATATCGATAATGTTATACGTGCGTGTGTGTATGTGTATGTGTACTTGTATGTGTACTTGTATGTGTACTTGTATGTGTATGTGTATGTGTAAATGTATATGTATATGCAAGCACAAAGTCTGTCACCGCCTAAGTGAGCTATCCACCATGTTGTACCCCGAGTGCGCTTCATATCGTTGGCTTCATTTAATTGAACATGACCATACTTCGATAGCATTGAACATGCAGAACTAAATGTTCCATACATCTAATTGAACATGGTCGTATTTCTGTTGCATATCACAGGCTGTACTAAATGTCTCATACATTCAATTGAACGTGGTCGTATCTCTATTGCATTGCACAGGCTGAACTGGATGTTACATACAAAGATCGGTTTGAAGACGAGCGATTGCCGGACGCATACGAGCGACTGCTTCTGGATGTCATCCGCGGCCAACAGGGCCACTTCGTTCGTAAGTAGACTTGCCCATGAATATATGTACAAACCATAAACCCTAATCCTTCGAAACCCTGCATAACTATGATTGTATTGATGTGTCTGTAGGCAAGCGACTTGGTGTATGGCTCGCACGTTTGCGTGAAGGTTCCTTCTTCATTTCTGTGTAACAATTCGTATCATGTCGAACCATGGTTAAATATACATTTGGATGGCACGTTGGAGGGGTGTCGCGGCCATACTCTTCGGTTGTATGCTATTATACGATAGGCTCTCATTGCCAGATAAGTAAGTCCACCAAAACATGAAACACAGCCACGAACCAACCCGTGTGCTTGTTTTAACCCTCGTGCTTGTTTTAACCCCCATGCTTGTTTGGTTTAACCCCCATGCTTGTTTGGTTTAACCCCCATGCTTGTTTGTTATAACCTCCATGCTTATTTGTTTTAACCCCCATGCCCCATTCAGGTTCCGACGAGTTGGCTGAGGCGTGGCGCATCTTCACACCGCTGCTGCATGACATTGACGCAGGGCTGGTAGAGTCGCATGACTACGCCTACGGGTCACGAGGTCCGTCTCTCGGAGACGACCTAGCCAAGAAATTCGGCTACAAATACCACAAGGGAGCGTACATCTACTCAAAGCAACCGCCGCAATAAGTGGGCTACTCAAAGGTACCGCCGCAATAAGTGGGCTGGGCTACTCAAAGCTACCGCCGCAATAAGTGGGCTACTCAAAGCTACCGCCGCAATAAGTGGGCTACTCAAAGCTACCGCCGCAATATGTGGGCGGGGCTGGGTCTGGGTCTGATGTGTGGTACAAAGCGTGTGCGTAACGAGCGTAGCCTCGCGTGTGTGGGTGTGGGTGGACATGCTTGTGACATGTCGCAGCACAGCCACACGTCTGTGTGTAAGATTAAGGAGAGTATCGTCCCGTACCTCTATCCCCGTTGCTTGGCAACGCTATGGACGAGTCTCTGTGGGGTGTTATTAGGTTCAGCACAATGCGATAGATACATGCGCGAGACGTCCATGTGACTCGCCGTGCGGAAGACTCTGAGCGCTGTGACCGAGCGTGTGAAGTCACAAGGCAGTCGTATTGGCTGAGGCCAATGGCGAGATGCGGCACCATGCAAACTGTATAGTAGTGTAGTGGGGCTCCTTCTGTATGGATGTAATACGCTCGCCAGAGAGGGTAGATCGGATATTCTAATCAATAAAGCTCGTGTTGGTTAACTCACGTCGCGTAGTCCGTTGTCTTGAAGTCTATCTCACGTCGCGTAGTCCGCTGTCTTGAAGTTTAACTCACGTCGCGTACTCCGTTATCTTGAAGTTTAACTGACGTCGCGTAGTCCGTTGTCTTGAAGTTTATCTCACGTCGCGTAGTCTGTTGTCTTGAAGTTTATCTCACGTCGCGTAGTCTGTTGTCTTAAGTTGGGCTGTATTGCTGTATTAAATGGTGGAAGGCCATCTGGTGGCCGAGAGTATCGGAATACGCCTAGTGAGAACGTCTGTTCATAGCATTCAATTCATCCAACCCTGTCTCAGGACGCACTTGGCCTTATGATACCACTTGTACACCCTAATCCCACTCACCAGCTGATTCATGCTATAGTGCGACACTAGACACCATAAACTCACTCACCGACTAATTCTTTCTATAGTGCCACACTGGACACCATCAACCACTCACCAACTAATTCTTTCTATATTGCGACACTGGACACCATCAACCCACTCACCAGCTAATTCTTTCTATAGCGCGGCATTGAATGATCCCACTAATTCACACCACTTGTATTGAACGCTGTGACACCTGCTCTATGTACTATGCTATTCTCAACACGGTCTCATCATAGACGACAATAAAATGGAATCTGAAATACCAGCACTCGTCAAAAAGACGAAAAATATCATATGATGTTGTTCTGAGGCCATTCCATATTTTTAATATCTATAGAAAGTATCATACGCGATAGTTTAAAGCCACCACATATTTTATCTATAGTAGGTATCATATGCATTCGGATACTTAACACGGACTTTTCATAGACGACAATAAAATGTTTTAGGGTTTAGGGGTTTTACCAAATATATATAGAAAGTAACATATCCGAATACCTACATGTATGAAACGGAAGGTCTGCGAATTCCTACATGTATGAGACGGAAGGTCTCCGAAAACCTACATGTATGAGACGGAAGGTCTCCTGCACGATACTAAACAAACGATCCTAGATCATCGTCTCTAACCATCACCTGACTCCTACCTTACACCATACACCTTACACCTTCACACCCAGTTGACAGGCTCCTAATCTTTAGTTTTATTTCTGCGTGCGTCGGCGGCGTACATCCCAGTTGTACAGCCGGGCGATGTTGACTTCGGTGATAGTGCACTGTTCACGTACAAAGTCTAATGATTCCGCGAGCGACGCCACACTCTCCTCCGTCTGGTGCAGATTCTTGTTTAGCAACTCCTCAGCTTCGTCTATGGGGTACTCCAGCATCACGTTGGCCTGTGCAGGAATTGAGCGGGAGGATTCGGGATTAAGCCAAAAGGAAAATAGAAATGGGTTTGTGTATTGAAGAAAGGTATGATTTTAAGACGGACTCGGGCCAGGTGCTGTTTGACAGTATTTTCATTAGCTTGGTGCGAGTTGAACAGAGGTTACAAGGTTATCAGCCGCACTTTGAACCCTATTGATAATAAGAGTAAACAGTACAACACGCATGCACATATAGATGGAAGTAAACATTCAGGCAAGTATGATCCTGCAATATATATATATATATATATATACATATAATACATCCATACATACATACATACATACATACATACCA
>NW_014038854.1:0-2416 GCF_001186125.1 Sphaeroforma arctica JP610 | reverse complement strand
ATAAATAATATAATTTATACACACACAGACACACAGACACAGACACAGACACAGACATATATAGATATATATAAATATAGACATGTATATACACACACACACACACACACACACACACGCACACACACACATGTATATATATATTATTGTGAATGAGTATGTAGAAGAGAGAGCGAGTGTGTATATAAGCATATATATATAGTATATATAGTTACATACATATATATATATGTTACCATTGTTTGGATACGTGTAGGTTTTTATAAATGTATCAAACTAAAACGTACAAATATAAACTGATGAAGATTCACACATGAACACTACAAACAAAATACATTTATAAACAGACACGCAAACAAACGGGCAAGCAAACACCTTCACATTTGAAAATACACCTACCCCCAACCAAAGTCCGATGCGGTCTGTCTTCGGCACAGTGGCTTTCGCGTAAACACTGTCCGCAAGCGCGAACTGCGTAGTCAACTCACTGCCCTCCTGTTCACAGACACGATTTCCAAAACATTTAAATATAAAAAAGGGACGCGTTATAACAAACCCTGGGGTGGATATGCTCCCATATTTAGCGAGCGCTGAGCATATCCTTGGCATTTTTGAGTATAAGAGAGCATCTGAACCGACGGGCTTATTGGTTCTAGTCTCGTACTAGCACGCGTACGTGGGTGTGCTGTTGTGTTCAAGAGGTGTTTACTGCTGAGTCACACGCATAGATGTGGGATCCCCCATACTTATCCCATTTTGTTAAAAAAACATACGATGTGAAGAGGTACAGTAGAGGAATGTACAGTGATCTGAAATTTCGCACCCAGTGCGCGTCGGCCGTAGAGTAGACAAGCCTGGAGCCAATTAGTGTGGTTTAAAATGCTTGATTATATAACGTATAATGCTGCATGTTTGTATGCTTTCATCCAAGAATGCCATTCGTAGCTACACACACAGATCACATGTGGTACTGGTTTCATCATGGGTAAAACTTGTAAACACATATGGATACCCGAGTGACCACCTAGCATACCCATTGTTATTCAAACATACCTACCACGATATCGACTTATCTTTTACAATAAGTATCAACATTACACTAAGTACTGTTGTTACGATAAGGAATTACCTACTACATTAAGTATCAACATTACACTAAGTACTGTTGTTACGACAAGGAATTACCTACTACATTAAGTATCAACATTACACTAAGTACTGTTGTTCAAACATACCTACTACAATATGGACAAACCTACTACAAAAAGTATCAACAGTACACTAAGTACTGTTGTTACGATACGGACTTACCTACTACAATATGTGCATACCCGCGTATCAACAATACACTAACAACCAAGCGTGCAACACTCGAATACAATCCCCACTACGCTACATGCCACAGATCAAATACACTCCCATTGTTGTTCAAACATATCTACTGCGATATAGATTTACCTACTAAATATGACCAACAACTCACTAACAATTACGCGTACACGCCAACATTCGAATACAATCTCCGCTACGCTACACGCCCCCGATCATATACCTTCATTTTCTGCAATTCCTTGACCATTTCGACGTCCGCTTTTAAATCCGGAATCTTGGACTCGTAGTGTGTCCGTTGGTTCTGCATATTGGTCTCCATGAATTTGTACTTGCGGCGGAGTTCGTCCAGTCTTTGCAACTCCGGGTCCACCTCCTTCTTCACCATGAATGCCTCGACATCTTCCTGTTTGTTTTAGTGGGGCGGGTTACAAGGTGAACGCGATAGAAGACACAGTAAGTACAGAAGACGTGGGATAAATGACTAGTCCCCATCTACCTATGTCATCCCTAGCTAGTCTTACTACCCATAGTCTATTTGATCTGGTGTAGCATTTTCATAATGGGTTTAATATTTCCACACTTGGATACAAGGTGAACGCGATAGAAGACACAGTAGTGAGGTCTCGTAATAAATAATCCGGAACTGACTGGGGCGACGGCAGATTAATTGTTAGCTTCACTAATGACATACTATGAACACGGTCAAGCATCGCCAGAGCCTATAAATCGCGAGCGAATAAAACAGACCCACAAACGCACGATCATATACTGCAAACCAGTATCAAAATATTTGATGGCAATTAAGGCATGTGTGGATTTGGGCTTTTCATATGAGCTATATCTAGCCGGAAATCAATTCGTATCCTCTTAATCGCCCATATATATTGAATCAAACTGCCAAGATATCAATCTGATTTACGCTCACTCAAACTAGAGACTAGAAATAAACTGTCCCGATTATGTTTATCGACAGCCGGTAAGCCCAGCGTGCATCGAAAAAGAACCGTACAAAGTAACTATGCAATACTGATCTCTCACATTCACTGCCACAGATTCTAACGTACTACTGTCACCATTTGGGATA
>NW_014038855.1:9959-12029 GCF_001186125.1 Sphaeroforma arctica JP610 | reverse complement strand
TATATATATATATATATATACATATTTATGTGTGTGTGTGTGTGTGTGTTTTCTCGAGATTTTGGAATACACTGTATTTATCTTGCTGCGTTATGCTACACGAAAGACCGCTTGTTCAACCTGACCTTCTCACAGAGTGTATCCAATACCTTAAACTTTAAACCCTGTACCCCGTTCCCAATACTCTATACCTACAGAGGAGAAAGGTGACGACCGTAGTAACGAGATATACGTCAAGCACAATCCGAATCTTCACGGACCCCTTAAGTCCAAGAAAGACCGCATGTTCAATCTGACCTTCCTCAAGAAGTACATCCACTACGCCAAGGTCAAGATCAACCCCACGCTCACCACGGAAGCCACGCAGTATATTGTAGGCGAGTACACTCAGCTGAGAGAGAACAGAAGGGAAAAGGTGCGTGTGGCTGTGTGTTCATATATCAGTATATATATATATATATATATAGTTGTAATAGTTGTAGTTGTGGTTGTGGTTGTATTTGTAGTTGTAGTTATAGTTATAGTTGTAGTTGTAGTTGTAGTTGTAGTTTTAGTTGTAGCTATAGTTATAGTTAGTCATAGTTATAGGTCATAGTTATAGTTATAGTTATAGTTATAGTTATAGTTATAGTTATAGTTATAGTTATAGTTATAGTTATAGTTATATATATTACACATACACGTATCTTCTTATAAATCATATGCATACTCACCTACAAAATCCCACACACCTACACCTATACCAGTCGCTCCCCATCACGGCGCGTACACTCGAGACAATGATTCGATTGGCCACAGCCATGGCTCGATGCCGACTGTCCCAGGAAGTCACCAAGAAGGATGCGAAAGAAGGCGTGGATATCCTTAAGTTTGCACTGTATGCTGAGGAACCCGATGCCGAGGATGACGGTCTCACGTATGTATTGATTGTGTGTGTTAGTGTATGTACTTGGTTGTCTGGTGTTGCATCTTAATATTTATTTGGTTAGTGTATGTACTTGATTGTCTGGTGTTGCATATTAGTGTTTATTTGGGCCTCACGTATGTATTGATGTGTGTTAGTGTATGTACTTATTTGTCTGGTGTTGCATATGATGTTTGTTTGTGTGACAGTACACGTTCAGCGAAGGCGTGGGTATCTTGACGTTCGCACTGTATGTGTATCTATACTTTCAACGTACATAACGACTGCATTTAGCACGGACCACAGATACGTCTATCTGTATTTTTAACGAACGTCTGTTTCAAACTACTACTAGCATGGACTACATGTACGTATATCTATATTTCCAACATACGTCTATTTCAGACTACTACTTTTAGTATAGCCACTTATACGTCAATCAATATGAATACTTTCAGCCAACGTACGCCTATTTCTAACGTCCCACTCTCTTAGCACAGGCCACATATACGTTTATTTTTATGTGTAGCGTACTTATTGAAATGGGATAGTAAATATTTTGTATCAGTGCGTGGCTTATAGACCTCAAGCATACTTCGTTTGAGGCGTTCGTTGTTAAATATAGACCATCCCACGCACAGAGAACGTTTACCATTCAAGTTGGATACGCATTCAGACAAGCGCGTACTCCGATACTGGTTCAGGGCTTAGGGTTTAGGGTTTTACGTATTCCGGTACTTTTGCACTTCTTCTGATCTGTTGATTGATGTTGAGGCTTGGGAATCATAGAAAATATGGAGGTACGTATTGAAGTGAGTGTATATCGATACTTACTTTTATTTTCTCGACCTCTCAATGTATCGTCAGGTACGACAATATGGAGAATCGCAAGGACGACGCCGAGAAAAAAGAAGAGAAGCGTAAGAGACGTGAGAAACGTGCCAGAAGAGTATGTTTACTTTGGTTTTATACATGTGTATACATGTGAAAATAGATACACATTTATACAGTAGGCTTATTTTGATTTCAGTATGTGTACAAAAGATACATATATATATATATATATATATATATATATATATATATATATATATATATATATATATATACTATATAGTATATATATATATATATATATATATATATATATATATATATATAGTATA
>NW_014038855.1:0-8435 GCF_001186125.1 Sphaeroforma arctica JP610 | reverse complement strand
TATATGTTTATTTTGTGTATTTATACACATATACTGTTTACATAGGTACAGTTATACATATATACAGAGTATAAAACTGGTATGGCTTGTATATGATGTTGCAGTACAACAAGGCCTCATGGTGAATGCTAAATTGCTAAACCCTGCACGGCTGTATTCAACTGGCACGTATCTGCTCGGTGATCATCGTCTTTTAATGTGGGTGAATCGCTGGAAGGGTGCAGCTACAACGCTTTTTTCCGCAATGAATAACGGCTACTTTCCCACTCCTATGGTTGCTGTGACTGTAGACTGCCAGTTGAACGTTCATGCAATGATACCTTCTAGACAATAGAGTATGCCTGCGCTACAACCATCAAGACATTTCTGCCTTCACAATCACTATACAAAATCCGAGTTCGTATCCCCGCTTGTGTTTAAATCGTCGAGTGAGTTCATATTACGGCTTCAATATGTTCGCAATAGCACATGGGTCAATATGTTCACAATAGCTTAAGTGCATGGGAGTGGCCTTATAACCAATCCAATCTAACGTTACACTCTATACTTAACCGTACTTAACCTGGTTTTCTGTTTCTTAGTGTGTATATATCTCACACTACCCGTAGTGAACCTGGTTTTGGTTTCTTAGTGTGTATATAACTCACACTAGCCGTACTGATCCTGGGTTTTGTTTCTTAGTGTGTATACATCTCACACTAACCGTACTGAACCTGGTTTTTTGTTTCTTAGTGTGGATATATCTCACACTAAACGTACTGAACTTGGTTTTTTGTTTCTTAAATGTGCATATATCTCACACTAATCGTACTGAACCTGGTTTTTTATTTCTTAGTGTGCACATATCTCACACCAACCGTACTGAACCTGGTTTATGTCGAACAGAAAAGCGGCGTTCCGATTGTCTCTAAACGAGTTGATGAATGAGGAGGCTGAGGATGGCACATACAACAAACAAGAGATCAAGAACAAGCTCTTAGCCGGGAACTTCACCCTGGCAGAGATTGACACCATGCTGGTGGTAAGTGGCGTTAGCAGTACAGAGGCACCAAGCACAAGGCTTGAGCTTTTGCACGTTTATATAGCTTACTATCTATGTGTTTGTTGATAGGCATGTTTTATGTTTTAGGGGTAGGCAACTATGCATTAAGTATGGCATGGACACTGATATGACTTGCCAATATTTTTAGGGTTTAGAGTTTTTATTTTAGGGTTTAGGGTGTGTATGTGTATCTGAGTAGATCACAACATGACTTCATCTTCTAGTACTATATCCCTTATATTTCGATGTCGATGAAGTGGTCGCTTAAAACCGACTGCTTAGAAACTATCCCCTCCTTTGCGGGATTTTTTTTTCTTTAAGAGAGAGAAGTAGGAACACCTTTGAATATCCATGTTTACAATATCTATGTTGACATGGATGCTTCTATAAGCAGCCATGCACTGTGTATTTGTGTGTGTGTGCGTGCGTTTTATTGGCTACCGTTCTATCATTGTGCCAGCGAGAGCGTTTTCTATTAATGTATTAAACATTTGCCGTACACACGTCGTAGGATTGACGCTGCTTGATTCCAGAAATCTAGTTTGCACTCCACCGAGTACCAAAGTTCCATATGCTCTATGTACACATATATCTCTTCGTATGTATCGATGTTGGTATATCTTAGGGTTTTTATAGAGCTCCAACCCCTTGGAAGAAAATGCCATGCTTTGTCATCGATTGCTGATCTATAAAGATTTTTTTTTTACCTTTGCAGAGTTTGATGGCCGATAACTCAATCTTCATGACCGACGACACTATTATGCGAATCTAAATCGGAGGTAATTGAGTGAGGCAACCCCCCGATGTTAGACGTGTTTACAGTATTATATTTATCAAAGAATGGCGCAGACCAAGTGAATATAAAGGTATATAAACGTAGATTAAGCATGGCAGGGTGCAAACAACCCCTTAAGAGCCTATATCTAGTAAAATATATAATCCTTTATAATAAATATTCTGATTTTACGGGCCAACGATCTAAACTGTTCTGATTACAATTTTAGAAGCATACAGCATACGTGTTTATATATATATATATATATATATATATATATATATATATATATATATATATATATATATATATATATATATATATATATATATATATATATATATATATATATATATATATATATATATATATATATATATATATATATATATATATATATATATATATATATATATATATATTACAGGATCTACATATGTACATATGTATTGTAACATGTGTGAGGTCCACGAGTAGTAGTGAGTCATGCATGATGACTCAGATGTACGAGGGGATAGTTTCGGGGTGAAATACCACTGCTGTGTGTCTAGCGATATTTGTTTTACACATTCGAGTGATTCGGTATGTGCATGCCAATAGAACATGTGCATTAAATGAAAAGTAGCGTAACGTGCTAAATAGTGTGAATATAGGTGACGAGTGACGGACTACAGAGGAGGCCGGGCACTCGGGATACAAAGAGATGTAATGTCAGTAACCAGAGAGGACTGACTGTAGGCAATGTCTAGTTAAGACTATATAAGTTACGGTTATGAGGTGATCAGTCTTCGTGCTCTTGTAAGCGGTTACGTTACTTTGATAATATAAAGTATACCGCTATTTCACTCTAAACCTTTCTTGAACTAAATAAGTTTCTCATAATCAAAGTATTTAGCTGAACATATTAAGCTAGTAAGACATGTCAGCAACTATGGAATTACAGTCGTTTAATAGGCACCGATGGAAGAGCTTCACTCAGCATCGTATGGAAACGGTAGCTAGGGTTAAAGAGACGAGAACCTATGCTACTGTGAAAGGAAAAGATGAGGAGACGATGTTGGCGCGTGCGATGTGTTTGATTGAGAATTCATACTCGGGAGCAGATTCAGAGTAATACAGTGGTTGCATTGGAGCTGATGCAGGTAGGTAGGAATTTTGGGTTGTGTTGTCGAGGGAGGCGTCGATCATGGGACCTGTCTAGATAGCTGATGCAGGTAGGAATTCTGGAGTTGTATGTGTTGTGTTGTCGAGGGAGGCGTCGATCATGGGGCCTGTCTACAAGCACCCGGTAACGCAGTTGAGGATCCAGGCGGAGCGTATCATATTGGAGGATGATGAGGAAAGCCATTTGGGGTGATCAGGGAGTTTGCAGATAACACCTGCTTGAGCCTGGTTGGATGGCACCTATTTGAATTTGATTGGTAACTGTTCTCCGGAAGGGGTGGCGAGTACGGCCTTGGACCCTTTTTAACTTTAGCAACTACAGCAGCCATGCAACGGCCAGAGGAGCGGCAGCGGCTGGAGTGACGACTGGGAATTTGCGACGAGTGCTGGGTCAGAAGTGGTCTAATGCGGTGGTGGGATATGTAGCTGCTCAGAGAGATGGGGCCTGGGGGTCAAATAATTACCAAAGGATTACCGGTAGTCTGACGGTATCAAGGGTTGCAGCATGTCGACAGCATGCGACTAGGGCAGCACCACCTCGGCTGAGCAGACGCCTGGTCAGGCTCATCAGAATGCAGGAACTAGAGATGGCATGGGCGCCAGATGGATGGAGGTTCAGCAGGGACCAAGCGCAGTTTGGAGGGTGTTGTGGCCACGTTTACGGCTAGGTTTGATCAGCTTGCTACATACGAAGGTTAAGAACCAACGTGGGCGTAATAGAGGAGGCGAGGCCGGCCGGCTGATCACACGGGTGCTGGGGAAGAACGGTGCACTTGCCACAGGCCAAGGCTGGTTGCACTGACCCCCCAGTACCCCCCAGTATAGGAGGAGTGACTGACCGAGTCATCTTCTGGTGATGGAGTAGTAGAGAGTGGTACCGGTGCAGGGCATATGGAAGAGGGTGTAGGCGCAGCGGTGGTGAATGAAGACACGGCAAACAGAGACAGTGCGGTTATAGGCGAGGTAGGAGGAATGCCTATCACGGTGTATGCAGATTCTGGAGCTACACCAAATCCAACTACAAAAGGGTTGGTAGACAGAGCGGGTCTGAGTATGACTCGGTACATGGGTTTACCATTTCAAGGAGTTGCTGAGATGGGAATGCTTTCACCTCAAGGAGCGGTTAAGACGCCAGTACGAATGAAGAGTTGGCATGAGCGGTTCTTGCAGCCTGTACTGAGAATGTGGGTAGTAGGTTGATTCACTACCAATGGAGACGGATGTGTTAGTGTAGGTCATGACACCATGCTTAAGGATGGATTAAACTTGATGCTGACTAACAGTAAGCTTTTAGCGTTAGTGCACAACGGTGATCGCATGGACTTCTTGTTGCACGAGGCAATGAGACCGAAATCGGTGACGACATCCGAGCCATCAGAGAAGATGGCGTTGGTTAAGCCGGTCACAGTGTTAACCGCTAGGCAGGGGCGGCGTGCGAGGGCCTTAGCGCCAAAGCGACGTTCATGGGATGCCAAGGTTAAACGAGAGACGTAGCCAGGCGAGGATGCAACATCAGTTGAACATTATGCATGTGACAGGTGCATTTGAGTATGTAGTGTTGTGCAGAAGCTGTACGTGGCAGCGGCTACGGCGCACTTCCAAGTGATGAAGGAGCGTGTTGAGAAGATGAGCGTTGAAGATGAACTAGACTTAACAGATAAGCATATTCTGCTGCGGATTCTTGACCTGTTAGCACCGGTAGATTTGCTGGTAGGTGAGATAGATCCGCGTGAGACGACCAAAAGACTTTCGAACGTTTGATGAAGGGCCAATGAGAGCGTTGGGCAAGGGGATTGAGGTTCCCCAGGCTGGTATTGAAGCCATGATGGTAGCTATAAAATACATTGCATATATCAACGACTATCCAACGTTTGCGAACTTATCGGATGTAGAGTTGCGGGTGTGCGCTACACAAGACTAGGCGGATTGTTCGACGGTCGGTGCATGGCTTAGCGGTGTGCACTGATCATTGGCCTTTGGTGGCCATGATATAGAAGGAGCTGCATGAGTTTGAAGACTCGGTGCGAGGCTGATGTATGGGTCAGTAGGTCCAGGTCCTGCGGGGTTTTAAGTTGGCGTTGAAGCACATCCCAGGAAGGGACAATCCGGTTGCGGATGTTTTGTCTCGGTTAGGCTATCCTATTGATCCGATTGTGCAGGTGGAGGGTCCGTCTGAGAATAAATGTGCGAATTTTGCGCATCCCTTGGTTACTATGCCGGACACAGAAGAAGAGTACTCGTTGGCACTCAAGTATTTTGAGACAGCACTACAGCGAACTGATCCCTTTGGATGCTGAAGGATTTGCTTTGCCGGGCAATGACTTGATGGTGCCGTAACAACCCATCCACTTTAGAAGGTGGGGTGTTTGCGCTGGGCACATGGGTTGGGCAGAGTTCGGTACATGAACTCCCTGTTTTCCAAGTTGGGACGCTGTGATTCAAATCATCAAGTCAGATAGGGCCATTGCACTGCTACGGTAGTGGTTCCGTATTCTCCTGAATCAGCCTAGCCTGGTTTAAGCAGATGCTGCCGTTCTTCGCGGATACGCCGATTGTGATCCCTCCGGAGCAGGGGGTATTCTTGAAGCATGGGCGTATCCCTATGCCGCCGCCTCCGTTTGTGACGCTGATTTTGTCACCCCAGTCCGCGTTGTGAGAAGTTCACATAGGCTGAGAGGTTTACGGCGATGGTGGATGCGCATCGACCGGTGACTGGTGCTTTGGTAGGAGCATTGAGGAGGAGTCGACCGGATGACCTTGAGCCTTGTATGGCTCAAGATCAAGTACTTCCTGCGGTGGTCGGGGTTGTTTAAAACCCGGTTCGTTGTGGCCATGATTCTCGGCAGGGTGGCTTTACCTTGAAAGCTATTGCACATGTGGTTGGGTCGTGTGCATTCATGACAGCTATGGTTATGCCGCATGAGTCTGTATTAGAGGACTAGCTGGTGCCAGCTGAGCAAGCGTAAGCTAAGCAACGGGCGTATGTGGTCGCAGTCACATAAGTTGCGGATGGGCGAACCTGAAATAGGAGGAGGTTGTCTGTGAAGATCCAGAGGCCTCGCCGTCTGCGTCGTTGTTGGATGCGCCGCGGGTGCGCTTGGAGGGTTGGCCCACTTGCAGTGCCAGTGTTTGGCCCGCGTATGGAACAGGCGTTTCTGGAAGACGAGAGGTACGACGTTAGCTCTGTGGTATTGAAGTGGCGGGTGATGTGGTGCGGTGGCTATGCCTGTACTGCGGTATACGCATGAGTTGTTTTCCCACAGCACATCGGATCGGCTTGGCCATCTTGTCTAGGAGTTGTGGGGTTGTACTGGCTTGAGTGCGCAGTGTCAGGAGGTGTTGTTTTTAGCTGGAGGGTTGTTGCAGCAACCAGAGCGACCGGACTCAGGTATGACGGAGATTGGCGTAGATTTTGTGCAGTTCCCTACTACCAACGCGTGTGGCATGGAGCATGCGTTGTTGGTGGTAGATACGCTTGCACGTATGGTATTTGTATGGGTGTTTCCACCTAGTGTTGATGCTGGAGATGCTGTTCGGTTTTTGGAGGAGCAGCAGATTCTGGCATTGGCAGTCCCGCACCGGAATACTATGGATGTAGATTCGGTATTCAGCACGAATGCTATGGCTAACCTTTGTGAGGCGCGGCAGATTGAGCCGCATTATGTGTCAATCGATCGTCATCAGGGCAATGGGAGCGCAGAGGTCCTTATTTGGATCATGAAGGATTGGCTCAAGCGAGAAGTTGCGGCTGCCAATGTAGATGTAGGGTAATGGGTGAACTCTCGTGTACGATGTGGTGAGGACGTATAACGCTTCGGTGAACTCGATTACGGGGCTTTCTCCGTATTCTCACATGACGGGGCGTACATTTCTGCTTGCTCAGCGTGAACAGTCGAAGGATCGTGTGCTAGGGGTGTTGTTGACGGACCGTGGTACAGAAACCATGGTGCGTGATGCTGTTGCAGTGGTACGGGATAGACGTACAAAGGAGTCCCAACGGAGAGTGGCAGATTTTCAGCGTGTAGAAGTCTAGGCTTTTGCAGTAGGTGATTGGGCTCGTTATATGGTGCGTGGAGTGAGTCATGCTTTGGCTACGCTGTATGCTGGGCCAGCGAGGATTGTGGAGGTTCTACCGAACTTAAAAATCTTAAACCCTAAAGTACAATTTGGAGGTAGCAGCAAGGGTTATTCATTCGTATATGTTGGATGAACGCAACGTGCATGTCCAGGGTGTTGACATGCCGCCACCGGAGAAGCAGAAAGCTGTTAGTTATAAGCCACGAGGGGATTTTATACCGTGGTTGTTGTATAGATCTCCGATGCAGGATTTGTCGTATGAATATTGGCAGGAGCTTGGTCATCGCTTGCGGCGTACGGAGAAGGCTCGGCGATGGGCGGATGCGAACAGTTCGGCATGGGGCAGATGGAGAGGCTGGTGTAATAAGGCAACAAAGGCTATTGATTGGCCATTTGCGTCTGCATCGTTTCAGAAGGTTCAGTTACATAAGATCATGAGACGATTCTTTTGGACCAGTTTTCCATCAAGCAGCAGCGTGAGTTGTTTCGTTCGCGGGTCATTGCTTGCTTGAACTTATCGCGGGTGGCAACGTGTCGCAATCGTATGTTGCGCAAGTGGGATATGCTTCCATTGGCGTTGCAAGGGATCGAGACTCCGAAGCAGTAGTTCACAGGGAGCGCGACGTAGTTAGTAGAGCGGCATAGTAAAATGTGTGGGCTGATACTTCACTTGACCGTGGTCAGAGGGAGAGTGCGGCAGCATGTCCTTGTGGGTTAGTAGAGCGGCATAGTAAAACGTGTGGGCTGATACTTCACTTGACTGTGGTCAGAGGGAGAGTGAGGCAGCATGTCTCTGTGGAAATACATCGATCTAGCATATGGACACACTAGAGAATACGACCACCCTATGACTTGGCAGAGATGTGGCCATAGTGGGGGATTGTCACATGTGTGTGGTCCACGTGTAGTAGTGAGTCATGTTTGATGACTCAGGTGCAGAAAGGGTTAGTTTTAGGGCGAAAGACGAGTGCTGTGTGTCTAGTGATATTGGTTTTACACATATGAGTAACTGATATGTGTATACCAATAGAACAAGAATATAGACAGTAAAGTAGCTAGTGTATAAAGTAGTGCAAAATATAGGTGATCAGTAACGGACTACAGAGGAGACCGGGCACTCAGAATATGAGATACTTTGTCAGAAGCCATAGGCGACTGACGACAGGGCCTGAAGGCAGGTAATGTCTAATCAAAGAATATAGAAGTTTAAGGTATGAGGCAAACAGTCCTCATAATGATGCAAACTGTTACACCACTTTGGTAATATAAAGTATAAAACTATTTCACTCTAAACCGTCCGTGAACATATATATATATATATATATATATATATATGTGTGTGTGTGTGTGTGTATGTATATATACATATATAATATA
>NW_014038856.1:9683-12044 GCF_001186125.1 Sphaeroforma arctica JP610 | reverse complement strand
TATATATATATAATTATTTATTCTATATATATATATATATATATATATATATATATATAAATATGTATATATACACACTTACACAGTATATGTGTATAATCAAACACGTGTAAATGAATACATACACACATACGTACATACATAAATGCATATATACATACCTACATACATAACTACTTACATATTTACATACACACCTACATACATACATACATACATGAGTAGCATCAGAACCTATACCACCTACATCATAACACACCTGTATGTGCACATAACTAGTCGTGTTATCTAAGAACAGGCGAGTGCTCCATTCATACACCTGCTGCTGTGTGAGCATGGAGAAGCCATCCTTAAACACAAACGTCACATTGGACTGTATGCTGCACTGTCTATCGCGTGCTGTGGACGGAGTCAGGGACCGATTGTTCCGGCTGAGCAACGCCGCCATGACAAACACTTACTGTAGCGTTTTCCCACTGTATGTAGATAAAAGTGTATGTAGAAGAATGTGTGAATGTGTATGTGTGTGTCTGTAGTTAGAAGTGTATGTAGATGGATATGTGTGTATATGTGTGTGTATGCAGAAAAAAGTGTATGTAGATGAATGTGTGCGTGTGTATGTGTGCGTCTCTACATAAAGGTGTATGTAGATGGATATGTGTGTATTTATGTGTATGTAGATAAAAGTGTATGTAGATGGATGTGTGAGTGTATGAGTGTGCGTATGCATATAGTAGTGTATGTAGATGGATGTGTGAGTGAGTGAGTGTGTGTGTGAGTATGTAGAAAAAAGTGTACGTAGTAGGATGTGTTAGAGTGTAAGTATGTGTCTGTAGAAAGAAGTATATGTAGACGGATATGTGTGTATTTGTATGTGTATGCAGATAAAAGTGTATGTAGATGGATATGTGAGTGTATGTGTGTGTGTTTGTAGACAATAATGTATATAGATGGATGCGTGTGAGTGTGTGTGTGTATGTGTGTATGCAGATGAGGGTGCGTGTTTATGTGTGTGTGAATGCGTATGAGTTTGGTTGACAGACTCTGAGTATAGAACACTTCATAGTCTGGGTAAACCCTAACCCCTAAACCCTAACTCTAAACCCCTAAGCACTGACGCATGACAATCATCCGTACGCAATACTGAACCGTTCTTACTATCATCTATCAGATAAGTTCGATTCATCTCTACGTAAAATACGTAAATACCTATGTGTATCTATAGGTATATGTTTTAATGTATGTATGCGTGCTATACGTAAATATCTAAACATATCTATACGTATCCAAACGTATTATACTTAAAGTTCTATACGTATCTAACCATAACATACGTAAATATACAGTCGTCAAATTCATTGTACGTAAAAATCTATATGTTACCAATACCTACTGAATATTCATGTTCCAGGGGTTCAGCGAGTTCTATTTCATTGTAAATGGTGAAAACGTACAGACAAGCTGTGAGTGACAACACTAGCACTAACACCTTAGGTATAAAACAAAGGTCCAGTCAAAAGGAAACACACTCATCTGCATTATACTAAATGGGTTCTAGGATTTTAGGATTTTATCTACCACCTTGCACTCTAACAAGACATACATCTCTTTACTAAACGAGTTCTAGAGTTTTAGTTCTAGGTTTTAGGGTTTTATCGACCACCTGCACTTTAACACACGTCAGCAGCTGCAGCAATATTTCACTCCACATACGCTCACCCACATACAGAGAAAGACTTCTCACACACAGGAAGACGTGTAACATGTTATTGAATTGTTGTGTATGCGTTAATATTCGCACATAAAAGACTTTATGTCTAGTGTGTATGCGCAGTAGATACCTCACATTTACCAAACACCAAATATAAGAATAGGTTATTCCAAACACACCAAATATAGGAACAGGACATTTCACACACACCAAATATAGGAATAGGACATTTCATACACACAAAATATAGAAACAGGACATTTCACGTCAAATATAGGAATAGGACATTTCGCACACACTTAATACAGAACATCTGCTGCGACATACGTCTGCTGAGCTGTGGTGCTAACCAGAAGCCTTCAAAGCAAGTTGGTGGCCATGACACCATATGTGTTGTCAAACCTGTGTCGTAGAGATGTTGTAGGGTTTTGGGGGGTTTAGGGTTTAGATTTTAGGGTTTAAGAACCCTAAGTCAAGTAGGTAGGTATTTATAACCGCATACCAAACCTTGATGTGGTGTCACACCATGCTGCAAGGTTCAATTGGTGAGGTCAGTGGATATGCGTATATATATACACCCAAGCACAATGCTAGCAATAACATAGACTATATAAACAAACCCAAGCACGTTACTAACAACATAAACTATA
>NW_014038856.1:7486-9663 GCF_001186125.1 Sphaeroforma arctica JP610 | reverse complement strand
ATAGACTATATAAACAAACACAAGCACGTAACTAACAACATAGACTATATAAACAAACTCAAGCACGTTGGTAAAAACATAGACTATAGAAACAAACTCAAGCACGCTACTAACAACATAGACTATATAAACAAACACAAGCACATTGGTAAAAACATAGACTATATAAACAAACACAAGCACGTTACTAACAACATAGGCGATATAAACAAACACAAGCATGTTGATAATAAGATAGACTATATGTATACATCCAAGCACATTATAGTAAAAAATATAAATATCTCCACACTCCCAGACATACGAACGCAATACCAGTGAATATAACGCAGTAAACGTCACATACACACCTAAAACACATCACACGTTAAAAACATATAATAACAAGACATGTGGGTATCAGGGTTTTAGGGTTTTAACACGTCACTCTGTACAGCCTTACCTAAAACACCCAACACGTCACTTCCACACTAAAAACACACACCACTATTACACCCACAGTACACAATCAGAAAACGTTTGATAAACACTATCCAAAAGCATAGACAACTCATCACATCCACATCCATTACGTTATCCGTGTGTACACAGGCACACATACGTATCCCATTCGAACAATACTAAACCCTAAAACCCTAAAACATGCACATATACGCATCCCATTCGCACTGCACTACCGCGCTAGAGGTTTCCACAGAGGCTGTGCCTGACGGTACGTCACAGTGCAACAGACAGTCACTCCCTGTGTAGCCATCGGGACATTCGCATACAGCATCACTCGTCTGGGTGCACGGATGTACCTGTTTTGCTACTCTATGGGGTGGGGGTATAGGCCATGCAGGGGTAGGTAGATGTAGGGTTTAGGGTTATGTCAGTGACACGGGGTGGTAGGTAGGTGTAGGGTTTAAGTCGGTGACGGCAAAAGTCCGGGGAGAAGTATGGGGTTTTAGTGAAACCCTAAACGGAAACCCTAGACTTCTGGTAGGGTATATCAGACGCGTGTTGAACGCACGTGAGAGGTGGTACGAGAAAGGGGCAGTACAGGTACAAGTATGAGTGTATATAAATGGATCTGTTTGTATATGTACTGTATATAAATAGATCTGTTTGCATTTGTACTGCATATAAATGTATCTGTTTGTAAACGTACACCTGCTAATAGGACTGCGTTTAGTTACAACCAGTCGTACACACATACATCACCCGCATATACACTTGGGAGGCACAACGCACCGGTCTCTCAAGTGGTCCGTAGCATAGCTGGGTGTAGGTGTAACACACACTAATGTACAGTGTACCACACATATCAATCTCACTGTAATATGCGAACACAGCTGAGTGTAACATGGGTGCATTGTAGCACACATATCAATCTCACCACAACATGACAACAAGTCTATTTGGACTCAATCTAGTCGGAAGGGGTTGTAGCTATTACTACTATACTTGTGCCAATTCCATCATAACATCATAACACATCTATATGAACCCAATCCAGACTAAAGTGGTTGTAGTTATTCATACCACTCTTATGCCTACCTATTCCTTACTTGGCTCAAAACGCGGTAGTCATAAATGGCTCCTAGGATACACGTCGCAATGGCACCGTCACACGGTAGGTATAGCGTCGGTGGGTATAAGCACTGTGAACACGGCTCACATTGCGCACCGTGTTTGTAGTAGCCGTCTGCACAGACCAAACACTCCTTCTCTGCGGAAGGTGTAGGCGGATGGGCACATGATAGGAGATGGTGTGTGTAGAAAAGGCATATATTAGATATATATATATATATATTAGCATGATGTGTGTATATATATATATGCAATTTCAATGGAAAACAAGGTATAATTGATAAGGCCACATACATACACGACTCACCTAACACACAGCTGTCAGGATAGTCATATTCTCTACAAGTGTAGTCTGCGACAGCCGTGCAATTGACCTGACAGTTCGGTCCTTCGATTTCTTCTGGACAGGCGCACACCGTCGCGTGTGTGGATGTGCACTCAGTGACTACTGTGCCGTTGCCACAGCCCATACACATCGCACAGCCAACTGCGCTGGGGTGTGGGCGAGGAGTGGTGAGTACATGCAGAGCCACGGGGATAGCTGATATATGTAAGGTGTATGGGTATATGCGAGTTGTGTATGTATATTATATGGACATATTTCC
>NW_014038856.1:0-3702 GCF_001186125.1 Sphaeroforma arctica JP610 | reverse complement strand
ATATATATATGCCAATATAATACAGTGAGGAATATACAGACATCGAAATGTACTCGGACACCCACACCTCACACGAACGACATACGAAGTGATGCACATCACTTCATACCACTGACAACACAATGAGTCATACTGCCATCGATCAAGTAGAAACGACGATAGGGCACATAAGTTCTAAAAATAGACAATGTTCAACAAAAAGATACCTTTCTTTAAACAGATACCGTTCTGTAAATAGATACTGTTCTATAAAAAGATACCTTTCTATAAATAGATACCGTTCTATAAACAACCAATGGATGGATACCTTCGGGTCAGCCATCCGATCGAGCATCCGCTGAATATCTGCATTAACCCCATACGCATTATTGATACGGTCGAAGAAGGCGGCGAGAGCATCTGCTGCATTCTGATTGGTGGAGCTATAAATAGAACTGGTGGTCTCCTCCAATCCGATGAGTTGGTTTTGATCACCGATTGCTAGGCCTTCGCCGAACACACCGAAGTTACAGCTGATGTACGTATTGATCTGTGACGAAAGAAAACGTGCACAGCGTATTAGGCATGGACGCGTACACAAATGGATGACGAGAAAACGCGAAACCAGAATTAACGTATAGCTAGTAGTATTGCGTTAAGGCTCTCTTCTGGCAAATATCAAATGAAAAAACTTGAACGAGGATAATAAAGGTAGCGGTAGTCAAGCTAGAAAAGATAGCCTTAGAACACATTGGGTAGTTAAGCTAGAAAAGACAGCCCTATAACACATTGATTACCATAGCAGAGGCGAATGCAACACTGTACGTATGTAAGTGTATAGTTACATACTCTCACACCAACACATGCATGCGAGCACAGATACATACTCCCAATGGAAAGCCTATAACCACACATTGATACGTGCTACATACTACGAGTCTTATGACAAATGAAACAGAGTGTGTGTATGTGTCTAGTAATATACTCTCAAACCAACACATGCATGCAAGCACAGACACATACCCCCAATGGAAAGCCTATGATCACACATTGTTACGTGCTACACACTAAGAGTCGTATGACAAATGAAACAGCGTGTGTGTATGTGTCTAGTAATATACTCTCACGCCAAAACATGCATGCAAGTACAGACACCCATTTCCAATGGAAAGCTTATGACCATACATTGATACGTGCTACATACTAAGAGTCATGTGACAAATGAAACATCGTATAGAACGTCTAAATAAGTCTTATTCATCCGAAGTGCTCTACGTACAACAAACACCCAGGGTTATGCGCATATACCTATTAGCTCCGTGGGTTGTTACTTACCAACAGAACGCTCATTCGTACGTATAACTAATTCCGAACAGTGCCAGGGATATGCGCATATATCTAATAGCTCCATGGGCCTAATACCCCCATGAATTGTTACTTACTAATAGAACGTCCGAGTAAGCCTTAAGTCCGCCGCCATAGACCAGAGCGATGTTTCCAATGATGCTCGAACTCATTCTATAAATAGATAAACGAGGTTTCTATAAATAGATAAACGGGGGCTTGTATATATCGATAAACGGGGTTTCTATTGATAGATAAACGCGGTTTGTAGAAATAGATAAATGGAATTTGTATAAATAGATAAAGGGGATTATATAAATTTGTAATCGGCATTTTTGTAAATAGCTAAACACGATTTGTATAAATAGAAACTACTAGTGTATACCTTAACCTGAAATCATACAGCTTTGGCAAAGGTTCTTTCCAATGGCTGAAGCCTCTGTTCGTTGTAGCGGCAATTGACACATGTCAGACACACTGCACAACCCACGCAATAAACCGAGTTCAAAAACACTAATTACAAGGTCTATACAAACTAATAACCCACAAGATATCGCGCGCACAAACGTCAAATACAATTAGCTCTACCACACCCTAGAAAAACCAAGTTTACAGACACTTGATAAAAACTACAACAATACCTGTTTGCATATGAGTACTTCGCATGACCACGCCATCCACAGATACGGTGGCGCCTCAGTGTCAATACTGCCATGTACTGGGCAGAATAACACGTGTCAAAAACAGTATACCACCCACACCCTCCAAAAAAACCAAGTTTAAACTACAATTATCAAAACCTCAAACTAAATTCTGGGGAAACGGTTAACTCGCATGATCACTCTTCCCACAGACAGGATGGCGCCGCCATGGTGTTTGGCCATGTTTTCGGCAAGTTGACACGTATCAAAAACACTGTCAGTGTCACTCTGCAACAGATGGAAGGCCAACACGTTAGGGTTTGGGGTTAAATAGAACTTTAAGGGTTAAGAGTTTAATAGGACTTTTAGGGTTTAAGGTTTAATAGAATTTTAGGGTTTAGCCGCACTCTGCAACGAAAGCCCCGCTGACTGAAACACATAACAGCAGGATAACAACCAAATAGATATACTACACAGAAGTACAGCCTATATCTACACACAACCTCTAATAGTCTTCATACTACATCTGTGCTCATACACACCTCAAACAACCCACGACACGCATACAAACACAACCCAAAGCACACGACCATCCACGCGTGCAACATAGCACCACACACACCACTTCGCATACCATTAACGCCGTAGCCCTTGAAAACGTTGAGTTGCACACATACGCTCGATTGGCGGTAACGTCACCACCGTTCCAGGCCGTTCCGACAGGTGCGGCATGGTCTGAGTTTTTAGGGTTTTAGGGTTTTTTAATCGGTCTAAGCGAGGGGTTGGGGGCAGGTTATGCAGACACAGGGATAGTTTAGGGTATGTAGGGTTTTGGCTAAAACCCTACAGCAGTCGATGGGAAGGTTAGGAGTACTGTATAAACCCTACATTAAGACTGGTGGTCTGTACTACCATTGACATCGAACGGTGGAGCTACATACGAGGTATAGCGGTAGAATGGATCTGAACCCACCAGCACCCTAAAACCATAAGACCCTAAACCCTAAACCCTTACGGCCGCAAGCATGGTCTGAGGCTGTGGGGTGGATCCAAGTGCGATGATAACGGACAGTTTCGGTTTGGAGACTCACAAATGCATTTTTTTTTCTCTTTTGAATTCGAGTGGTGGCTGTTGGGGCGAACACTATATCAGAGTTCGATTATAGGGTTTTACGGGTTTAAAGTTTTAAGAAGTTCAAGGGTTTGGCAAAATTTTAACTGACCCAGCGCGGGGAGCATAGAGCCTGGTAGATATAGTGATTGGGGGCTTGGGTTTTAGGGTTTTAGGGTTTTCGATTTATTTGCCACAGGCGACGTCACCGTAATATGAACCGTATCGTCTGATACAGCGCAACAAACAAAAAGGGTGGTCGGAGTAGATTATATTTTTAGCTCAGAGGGTACTATTGTGCCGTGCAGATTATTGTGTGTATATTGACAGATTATGAGTTTATTTTCATAGGAAGGTCAAGCAGATCCGTTTGGACTTCAATTGATATCCCTCAGATACGCCGAATTGCTACTCGCCGGCTTAAAAAAATCAAAACCCTAAACCCTAAACCCCTAAGATAAAGCTGCTCAAACGCTGAAAACCCTAAAAAAGTAAACCAACACAATATTGTGGATTCAGATACAACACACTACAGATAGTAGCACTAGATCATTTGAGACTCAAGAGCGTAACGTCACATCATTTGCAGTGAATGAACGAAACGTAGCAACACACACACACACACAC
>NW_014038857.1:8783-12055 GCF_001186125.1 Sphaeroforma arctica JP610 | reverse complement strand
TAATTTCCATCGAAGTTTACAAGGCAGCTCCATAGCTTAGTACCATAGCACTGTCAGTAAGCAGGTGAGTTACTATAGAGATGAAATTTGTATGTAGAGTATCGGTTAAGAATGTGATCTTCTCGGTGTCGTTAAGCACGATATTCATATTGAAGGCGTCAACAAATTTCGTTTTCAGTCTTAGAATAAACTTATGTATTAAGCCGGGCCTCCACATTAGACTCTATGTATAAACGTACTCTTAAGCAGTACGCAAATTATAAACGAACTCCTAGTAGTACGAGGAACTTAAGTTTCCTAAATGTACTCTTAATAGTACGCGGAACTTAAGTCCTAATTCTGCTCTTAATAGTACGAGGAACTTAAAGTCTCCTAAATGTGCTCTTAATAGCACGAAGAACTTAAGTTTCCTAAAATGGGTTTTAATGGTTTTATTAATTAAACCTTTTCCATTTAACATATCAGATATTTGGATGAGGCCATTAAAAGGCCTCAGTAAAATACCAAACATAAAAGAGTTGGTCTAGTTCTATTAATAGAGCTTTATTTACTTTCCAATTTTAGTTAAATCTGAATACTTCGGTAGCGAGATGGCTCAACCGAATATAGGTTTCTAGGGACTATCAACGTTACCTAGTTGATCCTCCGATCAGCCAACCAGATGTGCCAGTCTGATGAAGGCTAAGTCGGTAATTCTTGATAGTGGCAAGTTATTGGTTAAGACAATAACTAAAGACGTCAAGAGTATTTTTATTTTTATTTCCTTTTTCTAAAGATATGATTTT
Source organism: Sphaeroforma arctica JP610 (assembly GCF_001186125.1). Classification (NCBI taxonomy): domain Eukaryota; class Ichthyosporea; order Ichthyophonida; genus Sphaeroforma; species Sphaeroforma arctica. Next base: position 11,270 of record NW_014038857.1, on the reverse strand, counting down.
ATGAGTCTCTCGGATTCGCCCCAGAATAGAGCGACAACGAAACACTAAATAAAATCCCTTCGGCGGAAACAGTACTGAGAGGATTATATATAGGCAATGTCTCAGCCTCACAATCCCTCAGAGTCTGTTTTCACGAGGCAAGCCTAACTTTATTAAACGTCTCATTCCGTTTATTTATATCGATATTTACACGATATAGAATTTATCTACGCGTTTATTTATTCTAAGGCATTGGTATCGCCTTTATTAGACCGAATCTTACACTTATCCATGTTCTCGTTGTCTTGTTGTCGTATTTTCCCAAGTTCTTGTCTCATCCGTATCTTGCCTCATTCCCCGACGTGACCATAATTTTGGTATAGCATTGTGAACATCTCTTTCGGAGTCATAGTTGCACTCAGAGTAGCCATCATGTCTGGCGGTGCAGAATTGATTATGTAGTGTTGACCCTCTCCATTTTTTTCGTCGTTCCAGGCTCGTTCATAATTGGTGTTGGTGGCGGGCTTCATTGCGTGGTGTATTATATCACATATATCTTCGGCTCGTAAAATGACAGTGAGTTCCATAAGCCACATCTTGAAATTACTACGGCCTTTGAGTTTGTTTCCCGGCTTCCACTTGGTGTTCATGTTGAAAAAAATTAAGTAGAGTACCGGACCTGATAAGTTGTTAGACTGTCAATTATAAGAGCTTAGAATAAATATTTTATTGTGGTGCCTGCTCAAGGCATTTATACCAAGAATTATTTCTGTCATGACTAATTCATGAACAGGGGGAAAAACCATATTTAGGATTGTAGTTTATGTTGTCCAATACAAGCTCCGTTTGGTTTTACTACGTTTATATTGTACCTCCACTGGTGACCCCGTAATAATACAGTACATCGTATTGAATACATATCATGATACATTGATATGATGATATCTATGATTTCATATACACACATGTATGAGCTTTTCTCAGTGGTCAGCTTCCTGCAGGACCAATCACTACAACTCTTATCCACTGACAACGACAGACATAAACGACACATGTCACCATGTCACATGCCACATCGACAGTTTGACACTACACATATTATATTATTTAGCCTAATTAGGACAGCTATTGAACCCTAAATACACCCGAGTCCACAACCCACTTTCTCTATAAAAATGCTATAAAAATCCAAATAAAACGCACCTTCACCACCGTTCATGACAGATCAAGTAGGGCTGACTAACTCAATCATGAGCGACAGTATATTGTCAACGCTTCCAGGAAGCGAACCTATTCGCGTGGGAATAGTCGGATATGGATACTCAGCCAAAACATTTCACATACCGCTTTTAACATCGAATGAAAATTTCAAGTTCACATCTATCTCCTCGTCTCAGAAAGAGACCCTGGAGAGCAAATACCCTGATTTGGTAGTTTTCAACAGCCCTGAGGCTCTCATCAAGGACTCTAATGTACAGTTAATTGTGATCACAGCACCCAACGCGGTACACTTCTCGCTCGCCAAACTAGCCCTAGAAAATGGGAAACACGTGGTGTTAGAGAAACCCATGTGCAATACATTGACGGAAGCCATGGAGCTCGTGACGTATTCCACATCCCAGGGGCTTTTACTATCCACGTTCCATAATCGACGCTGGGATGGGGATTTCCTGACGGTAAAGAGTGTTATCGATGCAAACAAGCTCGGAGATGTCCGAGTGTTTGAAAGTAGGATGGATAGATTTAGACCCGTTGTTCGAGACAGGTGGCGTGAGAATCCGGGACCGGGCAGCGGCATATTCTATGACCTAGGCTCCCATCTATTAGATCAAGCTTTGACCCTTTTCGGCGTACCCACATCTGTCTCGGGTACAAGTGTAGCACTGAGACCCGGAGGAAGCACGGTTGATTTCTTTGACGTGCACTTGCACTATGAGGACTCGAAAGTAGAGGTTATCCTGCATTCGGGCCCGTATTTTGCTGGATGTAATCCTAGATTTACGGTGTGTGGCGAGAAAGGAACATATGTCAAGTTTGGTGTAGACGTACAGGAAGATCAACTAAAGCAAGGTATAACCCCGGCAGATGCCGACTATGGTGTTGAAAGTAAGGTAGCCTCAGCCGCCAAATCAGGTGGTTTATATACGCCTCCGGGCGAGAGTGAGGTGGAAACCCTGGACGGAAGGTACCAAGCCTACTTTGAGAACATTGCGGGTGTTTTGCACGGTGAAAGTGGGTGCGAAAGTCATGTGCAAGGGGCTCAAGTGGTGTGGGTCTTGTTTCTGTTGGAGTTGTGCCAAGCGAGCTGTGACAAGGGTGTGCGCCTGACTGTGAAGGATTCCAGTGCCGGTTTACCCGAGTATCCGATGCCAAGCAAGTAGTGGATCGCGTGGCTATTTAATATAGATCGGAATTGATAAATACTGTCGTGAAAACAGAGTACGTGTGGACTATATTTGGATAGCCGGTGTACATTTAAAGAAAAAAATACAAATTCACATATGTATA
>NW_014038857.1:0-4358 GCF_001186125.1 Sphaeroforma arctica JP610 | reverse complement strand
CATATATACAACATACATACATACATACATATATATATATATATATATATATACTTTGGGGAGTGAGCTTATTGCAGGCGCTCACGTTGAGTGTTTGCTCCCATGCTGCTATATGCTATGCACACACTCGCATATATGTACATATATAACCAGAAACACAAGCTACATAAGAAAACTCAAGGATGAGATACTTTTGTAATTGGTAGTACACAGGACAAAGAAGCACACGTGCTGTGGGGAGTGAGCTTGCTGCAGGTGCTTACCTTGAGTGTTGCCTCTATACTGCTACAGGCCATACTGTTATGTAGTATGAAATGGCACAGAGAACAAGCTATCCCAACCCTAAACCCGAAAAACATTATACTGCATCCCTACGGTCTCCGTACTGAGTCACAGCAAACTCTAATGTACTCAACGGATGTGTGTACACGCGCACCCGCCGTCGCAGGGCACCCCTTGTCTCACCACTCGCACACTGCCTTGGAAAACTAATGTAGGTCTATGCACACTCATATGTGTGTTCATATCTCGACGCATTATTAGGCTCACTTGTATACGTGTTCGTATATTGGTATATTGGTATATAGATAGATAGATAGATAGATAGATAGATATATATATATATATATATAGGTATAGGTATACTTGTGTGCGTGTTCGTGTAGCTGCTGCCGAGGCTCAATTATGTGATTTTGATGTGAGCGTTTGACTTTCACACACAAAAGACACACCTGCAGTATGTCTCTGTCTTGCACATCTTCGGCAATCTTTTTGGCATCTTCAGGCTAAAAATGAGAAACAGACCCGAAATCAACAGAGTGCGACAGATTAGGTTCAGGATCGATATGATCAACTCAAATTTCACAAGTACACTGACTCTGTGCACTTGTGGTTCGCAAAATTCGGTTCGCCATCTGTAGGCTTGTATCTGTTGTTAAATATAACTTTGTTATATTGCATGTACTTCATAGCAAACGCACTACAACCAGCCAGAACGTGGTCACATTAAACTATATAACAGATGCACATGCTTATGCATACAAGCGGTTTATATCAGAGGGTATGTGTTTATATCAGAGGGTATGTGTTTATATCAGAGGCTATGAGTTTATATCAGAGGGTATGTACTTATATCAGAGGGTATGTGTTTATATCAGAGGGTATGTGTTTATATCAGAGGGTATGTGTTTATATCAGAGGATATGTGTTCATATCAGAGGGTATGTGTTTATATCAGAGGGTAAGTGTTTATATCAGAGGGTATATGTTTATATCAGATGGTATGTGTTTATATCAGACGCTATGTGTTTATATCAGAGGCTTTGTGTTTATCTCAGAGGCCATATGTTGCGGTAGGAATACGTAGGTAGACACAGATCGGTAGCCAGGCTTGGATGGCTACGCTAGTACACTATCGTAAGCTTGTTTACCCAGAACTACAAATAGCACTACATGCATGCACACTTATATCGATTGCAAAGGCCGTTCTAAAGCCCCTTCTACCTGTGCTAAAAGACCCCCCATTGCGTATTCTTTTGGTGCTAGTCTCACGTCAGTAGATTATACAAAAAATTCATTTGGCGTTTGATAGGTAAAACAGCTTCACATACATGTACAAATGTGTACAGATGCGTTTACATCCACAACCGAGAATCAACAACTTCGTACATACAATATATATGCAATTCAAATACTTTTGTATCAATAAACGAGCATAAACAAATGGCCAATCTGCTACTCATCGTCGCACATACAATGTGGGCGTGAATTACATACGTTTACACCCACAAACGAACGTACGTAAACGGTTATTCATTACTCATCTCCGTTCTTACAATGTGTGTGTTGATCAAGTAGGCACCACCGTTGACCTCGAAGCCGTATACTTTGATGCAGTGCTGTTTGAATTGGGCTGATATCTGAGAAAGCGATTAAACCACAGTGAGTTAACTGACAGGGAAAGTAACAAGAACCATGGTGAATTAATTAACAAGGAAAGTAACGAGAATAAACCAAGGTCAATTAATTAACAAGGAAAGTAACAAGAAAAAAATATGGTGAATTAATTAATTAGCAAGGAAAGTAGCGAGAACAAACCATGGTCAATTAATTAACAAGGAAAGTAACAAGAATGAACCACAGCCAGTCAACTGACAGGGAAAGTAGTGGTGCGCTTGAGTATTGTAATAGGACCTGTGCGGTTTGAGGCTATACTATCTGTTTACAATCATATGTGCGCGCAATTGACAGAACCGCGTGCTTGATGCAACAGCTTGTGCATGCATAGTTGTAGTGAACGTCTAACCTTCCTTTGCAAGTGTCACTCACAAACCCCTCTAACACACCAGTTGTTTGTACTAAGCGTATAGTATACAGCTTCACAAATAAGCCCCTCTCACACACCAGTTGTTTGTACTGAGCGTATAGTATACAGTCTCACATATAAATACCTCTCACACACCAGTTGTTTGTACTGAGTTTATAGTATACAGTCTCACACACCAGTTGTTTGTACTAAGCTTAAAGTATACAGTCTCACGCACCAGTTGTTTGTACTGAGCGTATAGTCTACAGTCTCACACACTAGTTGTTTGTACTGAGCGTATAGTATACAGTCTCACACACCAGTTGTTTGTACTAGGCTTATAGTATACAGTCTCACACACCAGTTGTTTGTACTGAGCTTATAGTATACAGTCTCACACACCAGTTGTTTGTACTGAGCCTATAGTATACAGTCTCACACACCAGTTGTTTGTACTGAGCTATCTCATCTGGCAACATGGTGTCCGCTTTGGCGATGAGTGGAATGACGTTGACAATCTGTGACAATCGTTTGAGCATAAGCAGATCCAGGGCACCTAGTCTGTACCACAAGGGTTTTAGGGTTTTAGGAGAGACACGAACAAAGGTATGTGAGACGGCATCTTCATCGTGAGTGATCAATGCGCACTGCTAGTAGCATTGCGTTGTAGTGATGTATGAGACATGACATTGAGGATAGTAAGTAAACTTTCGTGCACAATAGGTACACAGATAGTGCTCTGCGTGTTTAGCTTAGGGTGTTAGTGTGTTGATGGTGCACCCTACTACTTTCTTTTGAGCGTATTAAACGTATTCCCCACAGCTCCAGATGATGAAATCGCATGTTCAAATCACATATTAAATCACTTGCTAAAATCATATGTTAAAGCACATGATAAAATCACATGATAAAATCATATGTTAAGATCACATGATAAAATCACATGATAAAATCACATGTCAAAATCCATGTTTAAATTACAAGATAAAATCACAAGTGTATACACCCTCAGTTGCTGGCGAGATGTTAAGTACATACAACGGTGCTCTATGAAAGCACAGACTAGCGCTCAAGAGATAGCCATCCATGCGTGGAAGTATGTACGAATATTAATACACAATCATATTTACCTATCATGCATGCAACACACTACGGATATCATAGATTAGACTCTTTTCGTGTTTGTAGATTTTTTAACACCCACCTGCAGTGCTACATATATATATAATGTATGCAAATATATATATATAAATATAAATATATAAATATATAAATATATATAGACACATTGTACTAATAATTCAGCATGTCAAGTTAATAGCAGATATACGCAAACACTCACATATATATGTTTATATGTGCATATATATATAATATATTTATATATATATAATATATTTATATATATATAATATATTTATATATATATAATAAATTTATATATATATAATATATAATATATATGTATATATATATGATAACACACACACACACACATATATATATATATATATGTATACACACACACACACACACAAACATATGTATACATGTAAATGTACAACTTACCCGTCTGGTGTGGGAGAAATGAGGTACAGGCACATATGCACACGGCGATCAGGCCATCCATCGCCAATACGACATGCCTTCAACTCGCATGACAGATACTCCTCGTACTTGCTCTCAATATAGTCCACTACGGCAGTGGGCCTGTGAGAAGAGAGTGGGTGCATGGTTTAAGGTGTGTAAAGTACTCGCCAGTATTCCCAATTTCTCTGTGCGTGTGGAAAGGGTCGGTCCATGTGAGTGGATAGGAAGAGTACCACAGCTCACATGACGGATGCTGTTCGCACTTGCGTTCTATTCCATCCCAGTGCTACAGGGCTGGAGAGTACTTGTATATGAGTGATGGATCGTAAACCTGTACTAGCAGTCTATATGTATATACGTATTTATATATATACTTGTACATGTACGTATAAGTATACGTATACATACATATATACATATACACACACACACACACACACACGTATATGTGTATGTATACACA
>NW_014038858.1:0-12058 GCF_001186125.1 Sphaeroforma arctica JP610 | reverse complement strand
GTGTGTGTGTGTGTGTGTGTGTGTGTGTGTGTGTGTGTGTGTGTTTGTGTGTGTGTGTTTGTGTGTGTTTGTGTTTGCTCATACGTGCAAAATGAACAAGAAGTATCAGCGACTAACCGGAGAGAACAGAGTATCTATACAATAGGTGAGCACACTTTATCATATATGCGCGTGGAAATCAAAATAGAAACACATGTGTGTATTAAAGGTATATATACCTGTGTATTTAACAACAACCTAAAAGAACATACGTTGTTTTCGTGTGCTCACCTGTTCATTTGCGCTAACCATCTTTGGGTATATTATTTGTTGTTGAATCCGAAGGAACGAGCACAACCTGGCTAACTAGCGAATTGAGCATCGCACTCCGCTGCATTCAGATTCTCTCTATCTCTCTAGTTACAATTCCCCAAGGAGGCTATACACATTGGACTATCTGATATACTTGCCTGCAATCGTGTAATATACTTGCCTGCAATCGTCCGCATTGCATACGTCTACCATCCTCTCCAGTAGTAATCCTGTGTATTGCTATAGACCTATTAAAATATTAATTATCGCAGTGATTGCCTTGCTATCCACTCATGCGTTGTTAATGAAGAGCTCACAATGTCAGCAGAGGTGGGGCCAGTAGGAATCCGTGAACAAATCAGACTGCTACCCATAAAACCCCCGCGATGACATTCTCGCTTTGTGAACTGATTATGCGGTAATGCGGTAGGCCTGCAAGTTGCAACAGAGAGACAGGAGTTGTTGTGTGGAAATTGGGAGTCAGCAGGCAGCAATCAGACTCAGCTGTCAGCCTGTCAGTGGGCGGTGGGCAGTGGGACTGTGGGACTGTGGGACTCGTTTGGGAGAGCATAGTAAAAAGTTGTTTCCTGAAAAAAAGAGCTAAAAATTAAAAAATTCAGTGTTTATTTTGAAAAAGTTAATATTAAATTCATATTTATTTCTCGTTACCGGTGTCAAGTAAATACTGTCAACTCACACACTCAACTTCTTGACTCAAGTCTCAACTGTCAAGCTTTGTTTTTCTTTTAACAAAATAATCGTTAAAAAAGAGCAGCAATCAAAAATTCAAAATAAACTTTCAGGCACTATGAACCAATCGAAATCGATGTTCGTTGAGGCGAAAAGGCAAAAGTTGTAATGGCAGAATGGCTATAAATATAGACAGTTACAGTGTTTAGACACACTTCAAAAGTTCACAGTTGACTCTTGACAGTTCACAGGTCACAGAACACAAAATCAATAAATCAGCTTGAAATGTATCTATTATCTAATCACTAATCAGATTAAAAAGAGTCTTTTCTAGCCGTCTTTCAATATGACTCGTCTATAAAGTATAGAACTAAATTGCTTTACAGTTTTGATGTCTAAAAAGGCTATGAATTTTGCATATTTATTTAGCCTCCTACAGAAGGCTATGATTTTAGTAATTTTTTAAGGCTCGATTCGGCAATTCAGCAACGATCAAAAACAAATAATCTATTTTTGGACTTCATAGCCAAAATTTATATTGGATTTCGATCGTGCTTGTAGTATGACCTTGATATTTTTGATAAGTATTCCTAATTTTGAACGTAATATATATTCCTCCCGAATTTAGGTGGGAAAGGGTTTAGGGTTTTAGGGTTTTGTATGTATCTGTATTTGCCAAAATAAATTCGACCAGACTCTTTGCTCTTTTTGCTTTTTATTCCTGAAAATGATTTTTTCTGATTTTTTTAAAAATGAATGATGCATTTTTACACATATACAGTATTTATTTTTTTATCTTCAAAAAAAACAAAAATGTAAATATAGGGGATTGAACTACGTACTGTAACCAAAAAGTGCGTTCACGAACCTTTTTGCCTCGGTATCGTCTACTCCAATTTATGTTTACTCCAATTATTGTCCAATCTAACAGCTACGTAGACCATATGTAGTGTTTACTAAATACATGTAAATGTCTAGCAGAGAGAGTCGTTCAGTTCTCCTATATTTTTTTAATAAAAAGTATAAATATTATATAATTCCATAGCCAACTGATAACAAGAAGCTAAATATGATAATTCTAAAACAAATATATTTCAATAGATCTCTTTGATTGTACACGCATTTGTGACTTTGAGAAGGCTGGTAGTGCAGTGCTGTGCTAAAACTTGAGGTAACCAATCATGTAATAGGTGCATATAGGTGCCTTCTTGGTTGCGATCTGCCGTGTGACATATGCTTTTGCGGCGTGTTGGTTTGTAGCAAAGGCTACTGCATGTCAAACGAAACATACAAGCCACCACCAGACCACCTCCATTGCAGAAAGAAACAGCTACAACAATCATATTATAGGCTATAAACAATTCTTAGCCGATTCTAATGCTTTAGCAGATTCTAGTATAATACATTATTTGTAGTAATTTTTGCTCGCTTGGCATAATGGGAAGGAGCAGTATTTTGCACTGAAGTAGAGCTTATTGTCCAAACGACCGTGCACTGGGCCTGGTGACTATAACAAGTACCAGATATGCTCACTCCGATTATTGTCCCATTTCAATAATCGAGGCTTTATCCTCATATCGTTATAAGTTGCAACGCAAATAAATGATCCGTTAAACGTTGAAAATCAGGCCATATTCTAGGTCAGGCATGAGAATTTTGTCCTGACGACACATTCTATTATGAAAAATTGAGACCAAAGGTTTTAGAATAGGTGCACTATTCAGGCCACAATATACAGGTCAAAAAATATACGTTGCAACGCTAAACAAAAAAACCTCAAGTCCCACTGTTCCAAGTTCCAACCACAAGATTTATCCCTGGAAACCTTGTAGGCCTGGAACCGTTTAGTAACCCAACAATGTCGGATATTTTACTTTTTGTATCATAAGTCTTCTAAAAGTAGAAGGCTTTGTTTATATTTATGTGTATTTATATTATAGCCTCCTACTTTAAAACATATTTAGCCTCCTTCAGTCCTTCTCTCTCTTGTTGTGTATGTGTTCAATCGCGGCTAATATGTATATAATATATGTATATACATAGCCTTCTAAAATATCCAATACATGTATATATATATGATATTTTGTTTTACTTTAATCACCACCCGTATGACATCTCTCCACGAGAGATTTAAAATGCTATGTCGTTTTTGTATAAAAATGGCAAGAGTTGGCAATAATAATATAGGGAGGTCTTGAGTCAAGGACTATCATTCGTCTTCCGTGAGTACCTCACAGTACACTGGAAATCTAAAGCGTATCAGCAAGTGACTTGACCCCACGGAAGGGGCACATTGTCGCAGTCGCCTTCGCAACTACAGCATCCAATCCCACATTATTTGGAAGAAACTATGTACAAGTCATAGCAGAAAAAATCAACGGTACACGCCTCATTGTTCGATATCTCTGCAGGTTATTTCATTCTCTTTCAAAATAATCGCGGCTATCTACTTCAAAAAGGTGTTCCCGAATCCTTCTACTGCCTGTTTCGATATTTAGTTTTACAAAAACTCGTTGCAATATTCCCGCGTATGCACTTGTTCCATGAAGGATTCTACTGGCCATCGACACCGCAGTGTGATGATGTGCTAATGTTGGGGTCCGTCATGTATCGTGCAAAATACATAGGGCAGATTCATTAGTTTTTGGGACTGTTGTGCTTTATTTTTACGAGTTTCTTATCATATATTCAGAATTGACTTTCGTGTTACTAATACTTCGGGCATTGAGAACTCCTAGAGCCATCGAAGGCGCATGTTTGAATAGAGTGAGAATCATTAAGTCGAAAATCTATTCTGGAAGCCTTACTGGCATTGTATTGACTTATTGAACTCTGTTTCAGATGGACACATCTCTGTAAACACTCGTTCCGTTGTAAGAGTACAGCACACACATTCGGGTGTCAGTGCTCATATCAAAAATCATGCGTCATTCGGACCCCGGAACTACTTGTTGTACAGGGATCAAAAACTAAAGATGATAGGTGATGCCTGAAGCGATATATTTATCAAGAAACTAGTTGTGCCGTTAGGCTTGCTTAGTGCTCTGAAGAAAAACAATCAACCTACGCACAAACCATCGAGTACTACACAGGCACGCATGTAAAATACAAATGTACATGACAATTATATATATATATAGATATATATATAATATATATTCCTACCAATGCCAATTTTAGAGCGCGGGAAAATGCATAATCATTTTATATCTGGATAGCAAAACAATTGCTGTCTATCTCCATCAACCGTATAGTAGTAGCTGACTGAAGTAAATTATACTTTAGAACACGTTTGACGACTCTACTTAAATACAAACTTTCATACGCACAGGCAGTCTCATCGACTACACAATAATACGCGAGTGAATGATGCAATCCTAAATTCGTTTTATTCTTTCGACTGACAGTGGATGACGTAAAACATTCACATATCGCCCGCCCGCCAAACCGATATTTCCAGTAGGTATATGTCACATCTATTTACTATTAAGGTTCCTTGCTTGACCTTCCAACTTATTTCTCGTCAAGCTCGACCTGCGATTCGGCCATGTCCATGTCATCAAGGTCTTTCTTGTGTGTCTCTCCAGTAAGCGCGTCAGCGATGTATTCGGAGGGTCGTCTAGAGTGACGTCCCTTAGGCAAATCTGAAGACGCATCATCATCGAATTCTCTGGCCGAGTTCCTGATTCCATATGCGAAGTACCATAGGTAACCCTACATACCAAGTGAAGTGACAAACAAATGATGAGCGAATGAATCACAATAAATTGAACAGGTGAACATAAACTGACCGTTGGAGGCACGGCAACTGCATGAGATAAAATGACCGTGGGATTGTGCTGTATGGACGCAGAAATTGGCAATTTGAACATGCAACAAAGCAATTGAAAACTTACCGCTACGATGGCGCAAACCAAGTAAAGAAGGTTCATCCAGGAGATCTGAGACATCAGGAAGGCGTTAAGGTAGATACCAATTCCGGGTAGAAGAGGCACAAGGGGCGATCGGAACACACGTCCCTTCTCAGCCTTGGACTCATCTGTTTCCTTGAACATGAAGCTCATTATGATTAAGATACCAACAACAGAGGCAGCCAGTGCAACAGCAATCCACAGAATAACATCGTTCAAGTCTTTCTCGTCATCGGGGATATCGATGTTGAAGTACTCCTCGAGGTAACCCTTCCAGAGCATGTAAGCGGAGATGAAGCCAGCGACCCAGACATATAACAGACATCCAGTAACCTTGGTGTTTCCGTTGCTACCGGAGAGACGAACCGCGATAAGAGATGTGTTTGTGATACAGAACGATAGCAGTACACCCAGAGAGATCATATCCCAGAGAATATCGAAAGGTACCAACATGGCAATGAGAGTCATGGCAATACCGGAGATGATTGTTCCCATAGTCAAGTTACCCTCCTTGTTCTCCTTGGCAAAGATGATAGGAAGCATACCATCAATGGCCATAGCAGCCATAAGCTCGGGCTGCGCAATGAAGGAAAGCAGAACTACAATGGGTAGCAGAATAGCTTCTCCCCAGGCGACAATATAGGATGCCCATGTCCAACCGACCAATAGGAAGGCCTCCGAGAAAGAAGGAATCTCAGAACATGGCGCGGCGTCAGGGTTCTCTGCATCCCAGGTCGGGTGAGTTTCGCAGGGAATGACTGCACCACCCAAGGCAAACTGGGCGAGAGTAGAGATAACGGTAGCGGCAAGAAGAGTACCGCCAATAGCCAAAGGCATGGTCTTACGAGGGTTGTTGGAACGTCCAGCTAGACAGGCAACCTCATCGAAGCCGATGAAGCCAAAGAACAATTTGGATGCACCCAAAAGCATACCACCAATTCCGAAGGGCAGGAACTCATCGGTGGAACTGTAGGCGTCGAAGCCGTAGCCCGACTGGGTCCACGACGCCAATCCACAAATGATCATAAAGGTCACCAGGCACACCTTGGCAATAGTGAAGGCGTTGATAACAACCTTACCCATCTTCAGACCCACAGCGAGAATAATTACAGACAGTGCCATGACGATACCCGCGAGAAGATCAACGTAGGCATCAATGTCGCCGTCATTTCCGGGATAGTCAATATGGAAGTATGACATAGAGTATCCAGTGAAGTTCTCTACCGTGTAGATAATCTTAGCAGACCATGAACGGGCTACACCGGCACCAGAGATACCGTATTCGAGAGTAAGGCAGATGCCTCCCAGAAAACCCATCGCTTCTCCAAGCCCGAAGTAGGCGTAGGAATAACAAGACCCAGATGTGGGCACACGCGACGACAGCTCCATGTAACTAAATCCCGAGAGCAGACAGATAAACCCAGCAATCAGCCATGACACTACAGCAGAAGGTCCGGAGACTGTGAGCACATCACCAGTCAACACAAACACACCACTTCCGATTGTGCATCCAATTCCGATGCACAATAGATCGAACAGAGATAACTTAACAATGCCGGATTCCTCGTGGACGGCTTCCTGGGCCAAGATGATATGTGCCTGTGGTGCGTGGAACAGATATAGGTCGAAAGGCTTTAGTAAATGAATTATGCTTCCTAGAAAGCAACTTGGTTGGAATTGACTTGTAAAAAAAGAAAAACTGTGGGAACATCGGTTTAACCATGGCGACAAAGTCTAAAAAAGTCCAGCACTGCATTCACAGCTGTAACCGCACGTTCTATAACTAAAAAAAAATGGCACAAATACGACGGAAATCCGTGGAAGAGGGAGTTGTTAGATAATTTCCAGCACTCGCTGATAGCACAATCAGAAAATCAAAATCCTTGGAAACGGTAGTAAGCAATTCAACAGGATTTACATAAAGATGTATCGACAGACACTTACCGGCTTTTTACGGGACATCTTCCCCATTATTTCTTCGAACCCCATTGTAATAAATGAACTATATGAACAGAAGCCAGCTAAAAGTGAGATCGTGTGTTGCGTTTTGGCAACACTACAAGTATGATGGGTGTAAATAAGCAAGCTTCAGCATTCTTATATATAATTTAATGTGTATCTACATTTATTACAATTTGCATATCTACATTTATTACTATTTGCATATGGCATTGTTATTTTGCTTATTATAAAATCCGAATCCACAATTTTTGTCTTTTTTTAAAAGATGTGCTTGTTTTGGAAGAAAAACATAAAAAAAACAGTTTTCAGTCAACAGGGCTTTTTTTGCGTCGCATATCCAAATATGGCAACAAAGTTGCTCCCAAAACCTACACGCGACCCCGGATGAGAAACAAAGACTATTGATGGTCCCAGAGTTTTTGTTCGCATGTCCAGAAACTTTCCATTGGGCTATTATGCCCTAATGTCGTACAGAGGACCTGTCACTATCCTCGGAGAACGTAGGCTCGGTGGACGGTGAGTCGCTGACTGTAACAGTCGAGTTTACGTCTTACGACAGGGTTCAGGGATTCGATTTCTATTCGGTACATTTAATGTGAACATTGTAAAAATTAAAAATTAAATACCTCATTTTTTATTACAGTTTGTTTGCTTTGTTTTTTTGGGTGTTTATGAGCTCCTATTTTTAGTAAAAGCCATTTTAAAACGTTAAAAAGAATAATATTAAGTTAAAAAAGGGCCGACGTGCCTTGAAAGTTGCACTTTCGTTTCCATAGGTGGGCCTTAGGTGCATCTTTTTACGTACCGTTTTTTTTTTAAATTTACTTGAGACTATAAGTACGTAAATGACGTGACACCCCATTATTAAAAACGGAAAAATAAAGTGACCCTTTACGTAAATACTTTTTAATCAGCGAGCGACGAATATCCCCTAAATACCAATTAAAAAAAAATACAACCAAAAAACACAAAAATTGGATTTGTAAATCAATTCGGCCATCCCATTAGCTCATGACCTTTTTAAAAACAACATAGCCTGCTAAATTAGACATAAAAAATGCCTTTAATTTATATATAAAACGAAAAATCTTTAATCGTTCACTCGCCCTTATTTAGAAGGCAAGGGGGGATTGGGTCCCTGGCCTAACCTCAACCCGGTTTCCGTTAAAACTTTATATATCGAATAAATATACGTTTACGTTCAACTTTTATTTCATATGTTGTCCTTTGTATTCTCGTAGGTGCAGCTTTCGGGTCTAAACATTTAAAAGTGTATCAAGTTTACGATTCAAACCAGTCCTATGAATGAATTCAGGTAGGCTCTTCTTATCACCATAACGTTTTAAATTTGAAACGAGTATGCGTTTACGTTCAACTTTTATCCCCTACCCCCATAACGTTATGAGCTTAGGCCCTGGCCCCTGAGGGTTTTTATTTTTTTATTTTTTTTACAAAGACAAAAATAAGTATTTTTCGTTTGTGCCGCACAACTCAAATTCACATATTTTTTAAATATATCTTTGCCCGAAACCAAGAGCTCTGAAGTAAATATTTATTTTTTATATTTAGTGTATTTACTCGGTATTTATGTAGTCATAAACTAAATAATCTCATCTTTCACATGTCATCTGTTCACGACTTCACAAGTTCACAGTTCACAAGTCTTCAGTTCACACTTCACACACAAGAAGTTCACGACGAAGTAAACTTTGCCATAGTGTTCTATTTTCAGAAGACTGTCTTTACCTTCTGCGTTTTGTAAATAAATAAAAAATTTGAACCCCCCCCACTTGGATGTTTTGGCGCGCCACCATTGAGTCGACCAACGGAAACAGCGTTCGTCGCGTCGTCTCATATAAATATACCATGGGGAATGAGACGGGCGTGCGTCCGTTGGAGAGATCACAGTTTCACAGTGATCGTCTACGACCGTCGACCGAATTTAGGTCAATACACCCAAGTGGGGTTTTCCAACGATCAAGGAGTTTGAGTAGGTTTTTTAGTTGAGTGCTACAGGGTTTCACAAAACACAACAAAACCATAGCCTTCTAGATATATGACAAAACCCCCCCAAAAAATATCATTGTATATTTTTTGTAAAAACAAAAAGAAAATTTTTCATTTTGCAATTTGCACAATCAATATTCTCCAATAAATTTTATATATATACTATATTTGTTTTTTAAAATATAAAATCAGAAAGCAAATCAAACAGCTATGCAATATTGCTAAATACAGAGCGAGAGGGAGTAGAATGTGGAGACAGAGAGTGGGTGACAGTGTGTGACTGTGTGTGTGTGACAGACCGTGAGACTCGTGAGTCCCTTACAGTGTGTGTGAGACTGAGAGTTGAGACTGACCTGCTGTGTGTGCAACACTGCAACTGTGCAGAGTGCAGTCACTGCAGTGTGCAGCTGTGTATAGCTGCAGTTCTGTACAGACGCACAGTGCACACTGCAGTTACAGTCTACTCATCTACTCTCTCTACTCTCTAGAGAGAGAGGGAACAATTATTTTATAGGTAGTGATACTCTCTAGAGTAGTAGAGTGAGTAGTGAGTAGTGACTCTCACTGGAGCATGTTACTGATGTTACTATTATGTGTTACTATGTAGTATGTATATATAATTAGATAGAGGGTAGACCGTATACTAGCATACAATCTACATATTAGGCCATAAAAACACAAAGGGCCCAATGACAAATGTGGTATGTATCTCAATTCTTCAATTATCCACCAATCAGGTCTTATAAGCCCTTGAAACCTAAGGGTGTGCCCTCCGTAAGCCTCAACTCCCTGGAGCCTTGGAGACCTCTCTACTAGAGAGTAGAGTCTAGACTCCTGATCCCGGAGTCTTGGACTCTCGTAGCAAAGAAAGTTATATGGTGGGTACTATCAGCCTTTGAAAAACAGTCCCGTCGTCTGATAAAGCTCATTACGTTATAGGGGTGCAGACTACAGATTAGAAGTAGAACGTTAACGCATCTTTATTCAGTTAAAATTTTATCATGGTTATAATGTGATCAGAAAGGCCTACCTAGGTTCCTTTTATAAGACTAATTTGTACGGTGAGAACTGTACACACATCGATGTCTAAACCCACAAGGTACACCTGTTTGTATAAAAAGGGCTGCATATGGAATTAAAGTTGAACGTAAACATATATTTATTCGATTTATAAAAGTTTTAACGGAAACCGGTCTGAGGCTAGAAGTCTGTCGTCTGTATTCTCTATGTAATTATTATAATATTATATATCATCCATTCATCCTCCATCAAACACAAGAGTGAAGAGTAGAAGAGAAGGAGCCTCAACATAAGAGAGAGAGGGCAGTGGAGCCAACCTCATTAGTGATTAGTCATTACGATTCGGTATTTACTATTTAGTTCAGACTTCAGAAGTTCAGAGTATATTGAGAATATTTACAACAACTATTAGCTTTTTTTTCGAAACAAAACAATATATAAAAGGTTTGCACATGATGTCAGAGTCGGTCAGAGTCAGACAGGCTACGCATAAAAGTGTATTTAGTATTGGTTAGCTTTATTACTCGGTACAGTGGGACTGTACATAATTTAAAAAGCGACTGTCTCGAGACTCGAGAGTCGAGACACGTAGTTTCCCAGAGACCTAGTTCCAAAGACAGTCGCGCTTCGGTGTCTATATCTAATATATCTATCCGGAAGTCCTGATCCACGATGTATTCCATTATAAGTATCCAACCCCATCCCATGGCCCTGAGTCCCTGACCCATGTAGTGGTTGGGTCCAACCTAAAGTTCACAGTCCGGATGGACATCCAACTAAGGTCCGTCCTACAACAAAAGTTCAAAAACACAGAACCAAATCAAAAGTATTTATTTTAAAAAAAGGTGCATATTTAGAAGAAGGATATGATTTAGGTAACCGTTTTACTGTTTTAGGCTTTTTTTTTTTAAATATATCTATATTATTAGTTTTGATATTTGTTTTTTATGTCTAATTTAGAAGGCTATGTTTTCTTCTTTTTTTTTTAACAAAAACAAAAAGCTGGTCTCTGCAGGGAATCAAAAATGCAAAAAAAAAATTATCTCTCTTCACTCCAGTGACACAGTCAGTCCGCCATAGCCTTCTAAATACAATTTCATATCTGGGTCCACCCAATATAAAACTGGGTACAAAAAAAAGAGGTACATACTGTAGACTCCAGTAGAGTGTACTGTAGAGTTGTACACTACTATAGCGTGTAGACTGTAGAGTGTAGAGTGTAGCTGTAGAGTCTGTACTCTGTACTCGTCTCTGAAGACTGTAGAGTACAGAGTACAGACTGTAGACTGTAGACTGTAGACTGTAGACTGTAGAACTGTAGACACTTGTTTTTTTTCTGTTGGGATCATCAACACTCAACAGTCAACGCTCTATACTCAACTTTGTGATGAGTGGAAGTGTCCACAAATAGACTTCCTCCAATCCCCCATCGTGTGGCGAATCATTACTCTTACACTATACAGAGTATGTAAAATTGTAAATACAGGGACACCCTCGTACTGTCCCCTTCGGGGATATACCTAGTTGTGAAGAATAAAATAGAGATTCAGTAGCCTCTCACTAAACTAGTCAATAGAGGGGGGAGATAGAATTTAGTTAACCGATGGAGAGATAGGCTCTCTCTTTTACCCTCTGTAAGGGACTCTTTTTAGTATACAATCTCATATAACAAAGAGATTATATATCTACATCTCTTAAGACTACAAATTGTTAGAGTTCATGTCGGACAATCATTTTATTTATTTATTGTATTTTGTTCAAAGTAAAATTGCTTTTTGTTTTGTTATTGTTTTTTACAAAAACAAACAAACAATAGAAAGCCTGAAACTTGAAACTGAAAGCCTCAATCTAACCTACAACAGTTTTCCGTTAAAACTTTTATAAATCGAATAAATATACGTTTATGACAAACTTTTATTTCATATACGGTCCTATAGGTAAGGCCTGTCTTACTTACAACGTCAATGAGTCATACTTACAATGTCAATGAGTCATACTTACAATGTCAATGGGTCATACTTACAATGTCAATGAGTCATACTTACAATGTCAATGAGTCATACTTACAATGTCAATGGGTCATACTTACAATGTCAATGAGTCATACTTACAATGTCAATGGGTGTCAATGGGTCATACTTACCATGTCAATGGGTCATACTAACAATGACAATGGG
>NW_014038859.1:9619-12073 GCF_001186125.1 Sphaeroforma arctica JP610 | reverse complement strand
AACATACATACATATACACGTATACATAATATATATATATAAGCGCCAGCACCAAAATTACAATTGCATCTAACCCACTACAAGTTTCACGCATTAACACAATCCAAACATACCCACAGTGACTACCATCAGAATGAGTGTCCAGGGAATGATCAGAGCCACGGCAACAGCCAAGGCAGAGCCGTATGTCAGCGGCATGAGAAGAAACTCGACGCCCATAAACATGTTCTGGTCAACGAACTTGTGGTCACGCGAGAAGAGGTTGAGGACATACGACGGGTTGATAACACCTGAGCGTGCGCAAGGGAAATGTGGGAGGAGGAGATGTGGTGTACTTTGGTTAAGAGTGATTGGGGTCAGTTTATGTATGTGTCTATTTGGGTCCATGACACCTGAGTGTGTGTATATGCATCGAGGGTGAAGAAGGCACAACTATATGTTAGTTTAGTATGTGATTTGGGTGGTTGTATGTATCTATATGATGTACTGGATGAATTCAACCATTCATATCACACTCTCAAATAGTATCTGTGAAACTGCCACTGTTTTAACAACACAAAGAAATATCTAAACACATTTAAAAGCATTTACACCCATAAAAACATTCAACACAAAAAACCCCCAAAAAACCAATTCAAACACGTTTAAAACACCCAAACACTTGAGTCATACCTGATTGGAAGAACGACAGCGGTACTGAAGTGATCATAGTCAGCAGATTGTCGTGTATAACATTACTTGCGCGAACGGTCCCAATTCCATTCAGAACCTGTGTAGGTGAGCATGTGATATGAATGGTAGTACATAAATTCATACTTGTTGGTATAAATGACGTACCATATGATTTAAATGGCAGAACGTAAATTCATAAGCGTTTGTATGAATGACGTGATTTTATCACCCTTGTGATTTTGGTGAACATTGTTAAGGTATCGGATTATACGTCAGGGCTGTACGTAGTAGTGTATATTGCTGGAATATACGCTTACGATTCGCAAACGAACCCGACCACAACCAACCCAGCAAGGAATAGGTCACATATTACCGCGTGTTGTATATATATATATATATATATATATACGTGCGTTTGTGTGTATACAGCACCCATACACCCTCCAGTATCAAGCGAACACCGCAAACCCTAAACCCAAAAGCCCAAAAACTCATACCTGTCTGGCATACGCGCCGATGAACTCTATGACAATAAGACCAGCGTACCATATGACGTACTTCTCTGTAGTACTGCGGTCAATGGTACCGTCTTCGCCCTTGTCCGCCCACACAGACAGTAGGTACAGCTGAACTTCAACGCAGCCAACCTCCACCACTAGACACGCAACTATAAATAGCAGCCAATGAAATCCGTTCGTTCCGGAGACCAAGTGCCAGGCGACGTTGTGGTGTTTCATGAGCGCGAGGAAACCTTCCTCTTCATCGCCCGAGTTGTGCGGCCGTGGGACATCTGAGCAGAAGTTATAAGTAGCACCAGCTCAGGATGAGTCATAGAATACTAAAAAAAAGGAATATAGTACCAAACGAGGCCATGGGAAGTGAAGTTAGAAATAGAACTAAAGTACAATGTGAGAGACCGCATGCAATAGCTCTGCATGGGAATGCTCCCCTGAGATCCCATTGGCCGATGACTAGTATCGTTAACGACAACATAACCAGAACGGATAGGTACAACGCGTTGTAGTACAATCGATCTAGTCTGCTGAAGTGCGGCAACAGATGCACACACACATACACACACACACACAATGACCTTCTATATCCTACGAATTTGTAACTCCTCACTAATTACTAAACTAATATGTCTACTAGACCTAAAGCCATAAACATAAAGCCCTATTGCCCTGAAGCACTAAACAAATATAGTCTTAAAGCCTTGAAGACAAAAAAAACATATATTGTGTCACCAGACACGCTAAGCCTTAAAGTCCTAAACCTAAAGACATAAACCCTTTAACCCAAAGAATTAAGCCTTAAACCTAAAGACATCAACCTAAAGGCTTGAAGCCCTAAACCTAATGCCTTAAAGCCCTAAACCCAAAGACATAAAACCCTAAACCTAAATACTTACAGCCCTAAACCTAAAGACAAAGCCCTAAACATAAAGACTCAAAGTTCTAAACCTAAAGACAAAGCCCTAAATTTAAACCCTCAAAGCCCTAAACCCAAGCCCTTAAAGCAAAAAACCTAAACCTTACAGCCCTCACTAATTTCTAAACCTAACGACTTCAAACCCTAAACCTAAAGCCCTAAACCCTAAAGGCTTGAAGCCCTAAACCTAGTGCCTTCAAGCTTGAAACCCAGACATAAAACCCTAAACCTAAATACTTACAGCCCTAAACCTAAAGCCTTAAACATAAAGACTCAAAGTTCTAAATCTAAAGACTCCAATCCCCAACCCTAAAGACAAAGCCCTAAACCCTCAAAGCCCTAAACCCAAGC
>NW_014038859.1:7117-9599 GCF_001186125.1 Sphaeroforma arctica JP610 | reverse complement strand
TAAACCTGAAGACTTGAAAGCCTTAAAGCCCTAAACCTAAAGACATCAACCTAAAGGCTTGAAGCCCTAAACCTAGTGCCTTAAAGCCCTAAACCCAAAGACATAAAACCCTAAACCTAAATACTTACAGCCCTAAACCTAAAGCCTTAAACATAAAGACTCAAAGTTCTAAACCTAAAGACTCAAAGTTCTAAACCTAAAGACTCTAAACTCTAAATCTAAACCCTCAAAGCCCTAAACCCAAGTTCTTAAAGCTCTAAACCTAAAGCCTTAAAGCCCTAACTAATTTCTAAACCTAACGACTTCAAACCCTAAATCTAAACCCTCAAAGCTCTGACTAAGTTATAAACCTAAAGACTTATAACCCTAAACCTAAAGTTTCAAAACCCTAAACCTAAAGACTTAAATTCTTAAGCCCTAAAGTTAAACCCCACCAACCCACCTTCATCGAAATCCAGCCCTAGATCGGGGTACACAATCTCGCCGTCCTCATCCACTATGAATGAGTCGTTGCTATGCAGCGACATCATCTCATCCTGCATTTGTAGTTCCATCTTTTCGGCCAACAATTCCTTTTCGCTGAGCATAGTCTTTTCCTCGACCGTCTTCTCCTTCTGCTTGGCTATTTCATCGTCACCTGATATATGGAGGTTTGGGTACAAACAGATTGCGAATCGAATGTTTTAAATAGGTGTCGCAAATTACCAAAATAAAAATATGATGTAGAGATATTTGGCTACACAGATACACATACATGCATTATACATACATACATACATACATATACCTACATACATACATACATATATATATATATATATATTTAACACACACATACACATGCACTGGTAAAAAGAATATTTTTTTACGTCTATCCAACCTCCATATGCATTTACGAACGGATTGCACACGTACACAGAGATAGCGCATACCTTTCAGCTTGTTTAAGATGCCGAAGGCGTTCTGATATCGAATACGCTCCGAAGTCGCATTCTGTTCGTCAACATCTGTGCGAAGATTAAAAGAAGAAAACAATACATTAGAAACGATTTTGTCAATAATATAGGTAAAACAGTTTTTTATGTAGGTGAAATGTATATTATCAAGTCCTAATATAAATACTAAAAGAATTTTTTATTTCAATGCAAGGTTGTTGTACACTTGTCATTCAGCTCAGAGACGTAACTTGTAGACCTAGCTTCGGTGAAAGACTCGGCGCAAGACCAAGACATGCATATGTACTAAACAGCCAGCAGTACACGCACATGGGACGGATACCTGACAATAAATATATAAAAAATGTATCGTGCTATATATATATATATATATATATATTACACGCACACACACACTCACACACACACATCTATATATATATAAATATATATATATAATATGCATCTGGCCCTACTTGTAAACATACAGCTACCTACCGCTTGTGTTGGGGGCACCTTCGGCAGAACCGGATCCTTTGGCTGTTAATTGCTGCAGTGTATCGACGACAACAGAGCGGTCTCCCACTACACCCACCAGATCACAACGGTCGAGCAATCTGGAGTGCAGGATAGGATGTGTTTGGAGGAACTAAATAGGCTAAGACCTGCAATCTATAAATATACTGATATCGTATGGATATATACCGGAGGATTTAATACTATACCCACTAGACTACAACGGTCGAGCCATCTGAAGTGTATGAGTTGATATGATTGGTAGCTATTAATAGATTGATTGAAGAAATCTTTGGGACCTATCCTCATCATACAAAGCCATACTCCAGACATACGTAGGTCATAGGTTGATCAGATACGCTCTGAGGTACATGCATGTCATTTATAAATGATTTATAAACATCATTTATAAACGATTTATAAACATCATTTATAAATGATTTATAAACATCGTTTATAAATGATGTATAAACATCATTTATAAATGATTTATAAACATCATTTATAAATGATTTATAAACATCATTTATAAACGATTTATAAACATCATTTATAAATGATTTATAAACATCATTTATAAATGATGTATAAACATCACTTATACATCTCAAGTACATACCCACACTCGCGTCATGTCGCTTATATCGAGCGTTAAACCACACTTGGTTGCAAACCCAATCAGTCACACCAGATATATATATATAAATGAGCAAAGCATACCTGGTGAAGTTAGTAGTAAAGACGACAGTTCGGTCCTTCATCAGCTTGAGGAAGCATTCGTTAAACACGTGCGCACCCACGTGGTAGTCCAATGCGCTGAATGGATCGTCCATGAGCACCAGACGTGTCGAACTGTACGCCGCCCGTGCAATTCCGATACGTTGCTTCTGTCCACCTGATATATGAGTATATACATAAATATATGAGTGTCGATGTATATATATATATACACACACACACATATATATATATATATACATATATACATATATATATATACATATATACACACACACACACACATATATATA
>NW_014038859.1:0-6780 GCF_001186125.1 Sphaeroforma arctica JP610 | reverse complement strand
AACATAGTAAGTAGATAATAACAAAGACTAATATATATATATATATATACGTATATATATATATATATATATATATATAATATGAAATTTGCGTTGTACATAGACTGGAACTCTCACCTGAAGAAGACTGGACTTGCCACTGGCCACTGTGCCGACGAGTGCCATGAGACATCCTCGTGGTACAGCCAGAGTGACGTCATTCAGACACACCACTAAATCCTCGGCCGTATCTGATTGGTACTCGGAAACGGCACCCAATGGGGAGGAGGATTCTATTTATAGAATGCCAGAGGAGACGGGAATATCAACTGAGTGGGCGTTCTATTCATATAATGCCAGAGATGGCGGAAGTCGCGCCTACACCCATACATACGCGCTTCATACACACACATACCTACACATATACATATGCATAACATACACACATACATACGCACCTCATATAGACACATACTTGCACACATCCATATACACAACACACACAAACACATCCACACACATCCACACACATACACCAACAATACAGCCTAACCACCACCTCTACTCGCATACCCGCACCCTCCATGACCGTCTCTACGTTATCGTCTACTGTGGCCACTCGAGAAGAGACAGACGATCGAACGGTCTGTTGGGCTTTGGGTTTTCTGCGCCTCAGTCGCAGTCGTTTGGATACTTCGCTGGTCTGTGGTGTTGCGACATGCACCTGAATAATAAAACGGGTGCATTGGGTACGTAAATGGAAGGATTGAATACGTATATACACGGGTGGGTTGGGTGCGAGAACAGAGAGAGAAAATACGTAAACGGTCAGATTGTACGTAACCAGGTGGACTGAATACGTAAATGGTTAGATTGAGGACGTAAGCAGATAGACAAAATACGTGAACGGTCATATTGTACGTAATCAGATAGACTGAATACGTTAACGGATAAATTGAAGACGTAAGCGATAGACAAAATGCGTGAACGTTTAAATGGTACGTAATCAGATAGATTAAATACGTAACGGTGAAATTGAGTACGTAAAAAGAAAGGTTGAATATGTAAACGGTCAGATTGAGTATGTAAACAGATAGTATACCGAAACTATTAGATTGAACGTAATCAGACAACTTCCCAAACGATACGTTTTATCGTATAAGTTGTGGGTTGTAGGCAACAATACAGCCTTAAAAAAACAGCAATATTCTAGAACTTACTACTTCTCGGAAATCATTATGTTCTGAAGGCTGTCATATATAGTAGGCCCATACATATACTCATGCTAGTAACAAACCCTAAAACCCTGAGAACTCAAGACCAGCGAATAATAACAACGACATACATCTGGTACGGACGACCGGCCATTGCCAACAGCGGCACCAACGGGTGAGATCGCAGCGGTTGAGTCGATGTCTACGGCTGCGGCACTGTCAGCTGAGATTATTTCAAGTGGTGCATGTAGTGGGTTATGATTCATATCGGATATATATATGTGTAAGTGTACGAGTTTAAGTATGGGTATGAGTATGGGTATGAGTATATATATATATATATATATATATTATAGTATAATATAATATGTATATATACGAGTTCGTCCTATGTTTCACTCTAAGGCAGCACTAAGTACAGTGTTCATATCAATTATTCGAAGTGGTTCGTAGTAGGCTATGATTTACCTCAGAATGTTAAAACCATAACACTTTGCAATTTACACAAACCAAAGACTACACATACCGGTGGAGAAATGGTTCTAAAACCCTAAACCTTAAACTATAACACTTTGGAATCCACACTGCACATACACTCAATAGACAGAATGGCCGAGACATGGACTAATAATAATTGGCCCCGATACACTATCGGGTAGATACTGGCTATCTCGACAGCACACTGTCCCAGCTTCGAACGATCGTCCATCACGTTACAAGATGTACAACAATCAAGCAAGACCTCCAGCCAAAACTGCATCTTGTCACACTTTGTTAAAGGTTTTAGGGTTTAGGGTTCAGCCTAAAACCCTAAATCGATAACACTTTGTTAACACTTCCGTAACTTACACTCTCGTTCATTTAGACCTTGCTTCTTCTCCTGCAATCTAACCTCGGAAACATAATCTCGTTTATGATTGGCTCCCATAGCCACTGGCCACGCGAACGTTGCATTATCCAGCGTGAGCAACATGTCGGCGGGTTTCTTTGCGTTCTCATTGGTGGAGCCGGTTTTAATGCCCTCCCGAGAGATGAACATCGCCACACGTGTGATGGATGTCCAGGCAGTCATGGCCTCATCAAAATAGCCTAGATCGGCAGATACAAAATATTAGGTACATACAAACAACAGCACTTTTGAGTGAATGCAAGGCGGTTGCTAGGCAACCTGCTCATGCCTATTGTTACTAGATAAGTACTATTATTATAACTAGTTAAGTACTAGTGATAGCCTACGATCTACTGTCTCATTGCGCAGCACATACCAAATATCAGGTACGGGTAAATGTAAGGCGGTTGCTAGGCAACCAACTCATGCTTGTTCTACTAGAGTAGTAATATTTCCTTACAAGAACAGAGGAAATGGAAGTAGATCTTTCCATGCACTAAGACATTGCCCATAAATAGAACAACCACACACAACACCTACCGGGGAAATGGAAGATCTTCCCGTGGAGGATACCTAGTACAATCCAGATGGTGAAGGTGATGGACGACACTAGCACATTGCCCATGCCAAGGGTGTAAATGGACACAATTGCCAGAGATATGACGTCAATGGAGTTGTTGCCGGAGACGTTAAGGGCCCCCATCAGCAGGTTGAGTAGCTGAGCTTTGGCCGACTGAAAGTGCGGTGGCATTTGGGATGGGCGATTGGCAGGTATGGGGAGTGTATAATATATATACATATACATATATATGTATATATATATATATATATATATATGTATATATATATATAAATTCATATACATATACATATATATAGATACCAGGCAGGAAAAGAATGAGCAAGGATACACCTTTGTCGCTCTCGTAATAGTATACGAATACATACAGACTCACTCCTATGTACTTACACGTACAGATAGATTATTTCTTTCGCACAGGAGTACTTTTCGCCACAATCGGCTGCAACGGCCAGATGCACTCACTAGTAGGTTGTGCACACAAAACCTATACCGAACTATACGTGTGCAAAATGTGTACTAGCATATAAAAAAACATATGCAGTCTATATGAAAAGCATCGACACATTTCCTATATATATATATAAATATATATACGTACACACACACACACACAATATATATATATATCTCTCGCATAAGCTCACAGACGCACCTCCTCATTCCTCACAGCACTGATTTTGGCGGCAAACTGGTCTTCCCAGGCGTTTGCCTTGACCACCTTAGTCCCCTGAAGATACTCGTGCACTATATGACAGCGATCATCCGAAAGCTTTGCACGAGGTCCTGAATGCTTCTCCATGATACCACCGACTATACGGAAGATCACCATGACAACCACAACCACTCCGATGGCTGTGCACAGTGTGATGGAGATGGGAGGTATGCAGAAAAAGTCAGATAGTACAAAGACTTGATATATATATATATATTGCATGATAGTATTTGTGTTAATCGGCTGAACTCACCTCCCAGTTGTTGATGAAATGTGGCATAGAGATGGAGAGCAATGTGAATGGATGTATGGTCCTACAATGCCGTGGTTCTTAGGGATGAAGTCACATCGCCACACGTGCAGCATACAACTACAACACTTTGCGCCATTGTATTTGACCGGCTGGCTGTGGACCCACTACATCTCTCTGTTCTTCCACAACACACTGCAATACACTCACGCGAATGTTTATGTGAACAACAAACCACCCCCTCTGATATACATACCCCCTAAAGCAGCCTCTTGGACGAAATAGAACAACTCCCCTACAATGATAAGAATCTCGATCGGACCGAAAATAAGGCCCAAAATTCCGGTCCACAGGTGCAATATGGCGTCCATGTCTGCCCCAAACATGGCCGCCAACTCCCCGCCAGTGGGACTGTTATGGCCACAGATGGGTGAGAAGAGCACGCGCGAGTACAGCACCCCCTCCAACGTCGCACGAGAAGCGATGCCTGTGTGGGAATAACAAGCATGTACGTATGTATATATAGATATATATATATACATATATATACATATATAGACGAGAGTGGCACTCGTCATGGAAGGCTATACTCCTGAGTGATTAATTTGCTTGCGAGTGTACAAGCACATATGTATATATCGGTCGCACTGGAGGAAAAGGATTCAACGATACATTTCTTTCGATGCTTTGCGTGACAAAGCCAAAACCTCTACTAGGAAGACATCACCAGTCTGTATGTGATATGTATTATAACATACAGCAACAAAATAAAGACACAATCAGTATACACACAGGGTACGTGAGTGTAGAGTACGCTCAGGGAACATAAACGCCTACCGTCTTAGAGACACAACCAGTCTATATGCGACATACTATAACAAATAACCATAGTATACACACACGGTACGTAAGTGTAGAGTACGTTCAGTGGACATAAACACTTACCGGCATTCCTAGCAACGCGTTTCATTTGATTAAGTGCAGCAAACCCCAACAGTTGCAGCACCGCAAAAGCAGCCACCAGTGTGTACCCTATCCAATCCTCACGCTCTGTGCGGGGAAGGGTGGGGTAGGTAGACAGTTGAGCAGGTTAGGACAGGAGTGTACATATATATCTATGCGGAATTAGAATGGGACAGTACGTTAAGCTTAACTTATTATCAAGCTGGCATGGAACGAAAGTAGGCTAAGAAGGACATATTGATGACAAACAGTGCTAACGAGTGATAGAAGAAGGAACGTAGGTGGGCACCCAGTATTGCCCAGCATTAGATACAGGCACTTCCGCAGTGTGTAGTAGTTATGCTCAACTAGCTGTCTTCGTACCGTATGGTCATATGGACAAGGTGTGGAAGAAGCCTGGGCCCAGTCGACCACACACACTCGAACGCACACACAAACCCAAACCCTAAAACCGTCATACCTGCACCCCACTCCCATACACTCCAACACACACACAGACACGTGCATACACATACCTTGCATCAGAGACATAGTCAGAGGAAACATACAGCACAGACACTCATGCCTACACCACACTCCCATACACTTTAACTCACACACAGCCACTCATATCTACACCACACTCCCATACACAATAACCCACACACAGCCACTCATCACACACAGCCACTCATACCTACACCACACTCCCCTTTAACTCACACACAGCCACTCATACCTACACCACACTACCACACTCCCATACACTTTGACTCACACACAGCCACTCATACCTACACCACAATCCCATACACTATAACTCATACACAGCCACTCATATCTACACCACACTCCCATGCACTTCAAATCACACACAGCCACTCATACCTACACCATACTCTCCCTCGTAGGGTTTGATGGTTTAGGGTTTGGCGTTTAGAGTTTCAAATCGATAGCACAGACACTCATACCTACACCATACTCCCCCTCGTAGGGTTTGGGGGTTTCAGATCGATGGCACACACACTCATACCTGCACCATACTCTCCCTCGTGCCACAGCAGTATCATATATACGCAGATCGGAGTCGATAGAATGGCGATGGCCTGTAGATATGAAGCAGTTTTAGGGGTTCAGGGTTTTAGGGTTAGACTACGGAAAGGGAATATGAAGCACATGTTTTAGGGGTTCAGGGTTTCATAATTAGGCTACGGAAAGAGAAAAGTGTGCATGTGTTTAGGGTTTCGGCAATGCCATGGGGATAGCATGCACGTGTTGGTATACGCTCAGAAGGAGTGGACGCAGAAGGACATAAATTTAGCCCCACATCACAGCCTCATGCACTCAGCACCAGACATTCAGACAGACGTGTCCATATTATATGAAGTGTTTTGTATAATATTGAATACGTGACTAATATAATATTAAACACGTGACTTGCATGAGTGTGCATATTCTGCAAACCTTGATATCAGTGTGTAGGGGACTACACAACCCGCACATGTGCGCAGTATACATGCCAAAAGCAACACACACGAACAGTTATAAACACCAAACACACACGAATAGCTACAAATACTACACACCCCCACACCTACAACCACACAACCCACCCGTTTACCTGCACAACAAACAGTGTCGAGGCCCAGGCCACCTGCTTCCAGTACAGTCTGCTCAAAGCCTTCAGCAACTGTCTATTGGTCACAGGCGGAGCATTCGCCACGCCCATCAGATCACCTCCTTCCCACAACATGCCATACAACTCTTCTGCTGTGTCCACACACGGGTACGGTGCGGGTAAGGGTGTGCGTGTGTGTGATGAGTGGATGCTTGAACGTGACTGCCTGCGAGTGGTACTGGATCGCTGCGGCGAGCTTGGCTTGTCCTGCTGCGTCTGTAGGGGTTGGGGTGGGTGTGCTGCGTCGCCGGTTTTAGGACCGGTTTGTCCCGTTTTATCTGTTGTGGTGAGGGCGGTCCTCTGCTGCGGTTCCCCGATACTGATCCTGTCTGGACCATTTTCATAGACATCGCCAGGCGGCAGATCAGACATGGTGAACTACTGAAGGGTTAACGAGAACAGAGACTACTGTCAGTAAAGGATATTGTGCTCATACTAACAAGATGGGATATGAAATATAAATATAATATATATATAGATATATAGATATAATATATATATATATATATGGTTTATACATTTTTGTTTTAGAT
>NW_014038860.1:4023-12099 GCF_001186125.1 Sphaeroforma arctica JP610 | reverse complement strand
TATCATATTTTATATTTGGGCAAGATTTCAGTCTGTATTTACAATCTAACAATCACAATACCTTTTATATCCTGTATCACTGCCAGCGAAACTTAAGTATCTCAAGAGCCCCACGTTCACGCATGCATTCGTCACAACCCCACAACCCCCTCCCTCCTGATCCTTTACACGTATGTGAACACACACAACAAATACCTACAACCACAATACTATTTGTTGAAACTCTATCATCTTTCTTCAGGATGCCTCTCGTTTGCAACTACACTTTCCCCTGCACTCGTCCATTTCGTTTTCTGTAGATGCCATGAGCAATGACCTGCACGCCGCCGGAGCTGTGATCGAGGGCATGCCAGATCGTGGCGTACATTCGCGCATCTGTCACCTAAGCTTCTTTGTAAAGGCAAATAGGCCGCTTCGCCCAACAGCGCTAACAACCCTGTATAAACTTGTGTGTATGTATGTGTACTTAACAGTTAATTTCGAATGGATATATACGCATCGCAATATGAGGTCAACAGGGCAAACAATTCGGTATACCCTTTTGTGTGTGTATGGGTACTTGTTGGTTGGCTTCGAGCATGATTGCATCTGTGCTCGTATACCAAGCAACTAGGGAGCAAGCCTTCGTTCCTATCCTTGTTTCCATTCCTTTTCCCACGGTAGTGCGGTGAACTTGCGACTAAGGTATCGATACTGCGATTCATTAGATCTGCAAAGCTCTGAGTTTCTCCGGTAGCCAGGTTCTGCGCTGCACCTCTCTGCCTCACAACTTCGGCTGTCTCTGTCACTAGTCGTTCATTTATGTAGTTTGCGACGATGTTGGGATAATGAGCCACCCGTGACATGAAAATTACCGATGGGCAACTGACACTTAATCTCTGGTCGAGCATCCTTCGGTACTTATAAATATCCTGAGATTCAGCGGATACCACAATCACACCAATGTTTTGAAAACCACCTGCTACGCAAATTTGCAGCTCGTCCAGAATTGTGTTATTCCAGTAAAAATCTAGCATAGCCGCCGGCTCATCTTCCTGGCATACCACCAGTAGCAGAATATGATCTTCTCCAATTGACAATGAGTCAACAAAAGGTTCCCACGTCTTGTTGCCTCCATATTCCATCATCTGCGATCTGAACTCGTTGCTTGCAAAATATGAATTCCTTGCCCTAGTTTTCGCAAACACTTCGATCGGCGCTTCTTGAAGTGCAGCTTTGCCATTGAAGTCATATTGCTTTTCGTCAATGAGCTGAGCGGAGAGCTTAATTTCGGTTGCCTCACGCACTTCAATCAGAATCTCACACAGCTTTTTGGTGTATATGGCTCTGTCGTTGTCCACAGTGGTTCCATCATCGTCCAGCATAGCGACATCCCCGTCAACAGCACCGGAACCAATTAAAGTTTTTAACTCCTCTTCAAACTTCTCCATAATCACTAGCAGCGATTTGTATTTCGAAGTTTCTCGCAACTATAATAATTTGTGAATTGTGAATTTGTGAATCACCTGTACTCGTTATTTATAGTAAAAATCTCCCGCAATTACATTTATTTGACGATGACGGTTTGTCCTGCGTTTCCTCCCGATTTTGGGGTTTAAAAAAGCCTCGCCGTGCGAGCCTGCAGCTGCAAGGCTAAATATTAAAATAGAGAGCGAGGGGCGAGGGGCTGAGGGTACTCAGGGCAGACACGACAGAGTACAGACAGGACCAATGTCGCCGGACCACATTTTTTACCAAAAAAGGTCTGCGTCTCTGCGACCAGTCGAGTCGGCCACTGGCACAGTGGCACTCCTGACGTTCTGGGGTCTTGCGAACACTCTAAATACTCTCAAAGTAAAGAGAGTCTGACGCGCGCCGCGGCGCTGGCCTAAGTCTGCCACTGTTAAATATTTCTTTGTTTGACCAACTCGAGCTTGTCAGAAAAATATATTGGACGTCCGGACAGATATTGGACGTCCGGACAGAGAAATTCCTGTCTACTTCACGTCTAAGTAGAGAGTCTAACCAGTGACGCACGCCGGCCTAAAAGTCTGTCACTGTCGAATATTTGATATTTGACCAACTCGAGCTTATCTGGACGTCCGGACAGAATACATAGCAGTCCTGACTCCTGCCCATGGCGCATAGCCTTGTAAAAAAAGGCGCATAGCCTTCTAAAAAAAAACAGCGCCGAGTCCCCAACACAACGGATGCCCGCTGACAGCTGAGCCTGACAGTGCTTGGACACCCGGTAATAGTGCTGAAGCCAAAAAAGCGGCAGAGAGCCAGTGAGACACTCGCGATAGCGAGAGCTATTCTTTAGCTGCAAGGCTAACGCACCGACGTCAGCCTCGGCAGAGTGCAGACAGGAGTAAAGTCTTCAGACCACAGTAAATATGACAATGGCACTTTTGGTCTTGCTAACACGCTAGCGAGTAGACTAGAGCGTCTAAACTCTAAACGCAGGCCGGCGGAAGTCTGTCACATATTTATTTACCAATTCGAGCAGTCGGGCAGGCCAACTTATGCGCGCAACTTTGACAGTGCACATTTTTTATTATTTTTTAAAACAAATTGTGTGATCTATTTTCAGGAGGCTATGATGATTTATATATATATTTTAGTCCGTTTTTAAAAAAACAAATAACCTATTTGCCACCGAAATATATTTAGTTTGGGGTTTCAGTTAAATCTGGCCTGGTATAAGACAGCTCGTTTTGTTTAGATGATGTGTCGTAAATAGTCTTCAACTAGATTTATTAGACGTCATGATGCAAATACTGTCCGAAGAAATATATTTAGCGACAGGTCGGAAACTATTTAGTTTGATAAGAAGATATATTTTTATCGTTTACCAGAGGCCATGTAGATAAATATATGATTCTTTTTACATGCATGAGTACGTATATATTATATATATATATATATATATATATATATTTAATTTAAAAAAATGCATTGCCTTCTGAAAATTTAAAAACACTAGGCTATGACATATATATAATCCATTGGAAAACGGCGAGTCAGCGTCTCGGCGACGCAACATAAAAAAGAGAAAATCACGGGACAAAACATCACCTTGCACTAAATGAAGTTGCGGAGACTTTTACTATAAATATAAGGTACATATTCATATGTGATTCACAATTTGAATTTCACACTTCACGAACAATTATAGTTACAAATAACTTCGAAATACAAACCGCTGCTAGTGATTATGGCAAGGTTTGAATCTGAAACACCGACGGTGCCCGAAACATCGAAGGAGGAGTTCGAACGGGAGTTAAAAACGCTATTGCATACCAATGATGTTGAAGCTGCCGACGATAATGACGATTTTGGTGCTGATGACGACGATGCCGATATGCTGGACGCTGATGGAGCCACTGTGGACAACGACAGAGCCGAAGACGCCAACCAGCTCATGTGTGAAATTTTGGCTAAAGTGTGTGAGGCAACCGGAATTAAACTCGACGCACAGCTCAACTTCGATGGCAAAGCTGCACTACAAGAAGCGCTGATCGAAGTTTGTGCAAGCATTGGCGCACGGAATCCAGATTTTGCAAGCCACGAGTTCAGATCGCAAATGATGGAATATGGAGGCAATGAGACGCGAGAACCTTTTGTTGACTCGTTGCCAATTGGAGAAGATCATATTCTGCTACTGGTGGTGTGCCAGGAAAATGAGTCGGTTGCTATACTAGATTTTATCTGAAATAACACAATTCTGGACGAGCTGCAAATTCGCATAGCAGGTGGTTTTCAAAACATTGGTGTGATTGCGGTATCCGCTGAATCTCAGGATACTTATCAGTACCTGAGGATGCTCGACCAGAGATTAAGTGTTAGTTGCCCTTCGGTAATTTTCATGTCACATGTGGCTCATTATCCCAACATAGTCACAAACTACATAAATGAACGGCAAGTGACAGAGACGGCTGAAGTTGTGAGGCGAAGAGGTGTGGTGCAGAACCTGGCTACTGGAGACGCTCAAAGCTTTGCAGATCTAATGAAACACAGTATCGGTCAGAGACTAAGATGAAGGCTGGAATGTTTTCCGAATATAGTGAGAAGTAACCAACAGGCTGCTCTCGTGATTGCAGGCCGTTGATTGCTGCCTACCATAGTTGAGGGTCAGATATCCAGGAACTTTGATCTTGACTTTTGTATGCAGTAGCTCTTAACTTAATTTTTCCACTCTTGTCAGGAGGCGAACATTTAACATTCTACTGATTTGATTTACAGCCGATAGTGCTTTTTTAATAAACATAACCATCGAATAGTCTTTATAGTTCACGTGAATTTGTAATACAATAAAACAGTGTATAGAGATAATTTTTTAATCAGACAATCTTCAGTGAATTTGCAAAACAACAAAGCAGTAAAAATATATGGCCTCGATATGAAAATTAGTTTAGAAGGGCTTTTTTCACATTCCCTGCACCCGAAAACCGGTATAGTTTAAAAGTGTGCGCGGAATCTGATTAGCAACGGTCATGAACCATTACTCAAACCTTAAACCTGTAGATATGTACATGCATACTGTGTATATCGCACATACAGGGGCTATTTTGATTCCTACATTCCCTAAAAATCGCCTTGAAAGCCTTTCGAATTGAAATTCAGCTCGTACCGAACTTGAATCAGTATAAATTTCACACACGAAGATTCTTTCTATTCATCCATCTCATATAAGCGCCTTGAACGTTGTCGAACAATTAACGATTGTGTCCGTACCGATGTATATCGAATATATGGTCAATAAATATCAACTATTGGTTTATTTACATCATCATGCTATAGTTACTGGGGAAATCAGCGGGCGAAGGAGCTTTCGCTCGGGCTGGCGGCTGCACTTGCGGAGCTGTTTGCGCTATGTCAGCAATAATATTCGCACGTGCACGGTTCTTCACGGGTATAAGACTGCCCTCACTGGCCGAAGGACTGCTAGGGTGCACCTTCATCTCTTCGTTTACGAATCTGTGTAAGTGTTCAATACAACATGAGGCGAGGCATGTGGTGCAGTGTATGCGGCAGGTAGTAGATTGACTGCAGAAATTCAAACAGACATGTATTCAGTCATGTGCGTACCACGCGAACCAGATTGACTATACACACCAGACGACACTAGACCGGTGGCGAGACCAACTGTGCCTTTAGGAATGCCCCAGGAGAGGAACGCTTACCCCAATGTATATGCATACACACTCACACACATCAGCGACAAACAACACACGCACATAAACGGACATATGCGCAAGTCCATACGGGCGAGGTATAGACTTGTCTGATGACTCTGTTGGGGTTTCTCAAGAGTCTCACGAAAAGGAGACGTTTGTCACTGGCTAAGAATAGCATTGGGCCACGCACTAGCCTTGTACTCTCAATGCAGCCTCTGAATACCACATTCTAGTTTGCAGAGCGCATGAGTGGTTATAGCAACGCACACATGCGATGCTGTGCACCCAAGTTCGTGCGAGAAAGCTCGCAGACTCCTACGCAGGTGCACATGACATGGAATTACAACGCCGTCAATTGATCCGACGCTTAACTGTGGCCGTCGGAATACCATTGGAATACCACAGTGCCAGCGGGGCAGGACAACAGTGATGCCCTGAGAGTGGGTTGCATCAAATATAGTAATCTGCCGTGGCATGACACTCGATGGACGGGTCACGTGGTGTGGGATTGCACGAACATGAACCAATGCGACATGACATATATTGTGGTCTAAGACGTGCATGGATAGTTTATACACAGACAGAGCGGTACCACACAGAAAGTGCGGTACAGCGCTCGTGATGCCCTGGGACGACCACCCGTGTAGATACAAGTGCGAGGTATAGTGAGTTCTCTCGCATTGACAATACACAACAAGACACACTGTGATACAAACTATGACGACGAACCACACCATCACTTTCTTAACGAAATACGCAACTACAGAGGTGAAGGGAGTGGTTCTTATGGCATCTGTCGCGATAGCCGAAAGTCCGGGTGGTGGTCGTTTACGATGGGTGATATCTTGGTATAAACACGGGATATTACTCATAGTACGGCATTGGACAGGGTTTGCGATACAGGGTATGCTACGACGCCCGGTATAATATATGGCACTTAGTGCGGCCTGACATGTAAAACCGCAGACGATACGACAAACGGTATGGCACACTACACAGTATACCACATTGTATACGACAAATAATACGACACTCCAAACGATATACGACATTGTATACGACCGATGGTGCTTGTGTGATGGGCCATACTCCACAGTACCAGACAGGGCGAATGAAATAACAAGACATATAGTCTGTCATTTAACTCGGACAAAAAAAGCAATCATGAGAGAATTGACATACTTCTTTACTTCTGAGATGATGCTTCGGATGTTTGAACTCCTCATATGGTCGTCTACAGCCGACCTGTTAGTCCCGAACAGCATCAGAGATGCATGAATTAGCATACACTTCCGTACACGTGCGAAAAGAGGATATTAAAGACAGTGTATGCTATTGTCAATGGAGTGGACATACGTATACACAGTGATAACATAAACTATTGTCAATGGAGTGAACATACGCATACACGGTGATAGCGCGTGCCATTTTATGTATAGAACTCATGCACACTAAGTGATACCATATACCTTTGTTGGTAGAATGAACATAGGCATTCAAAGTGATAGCGGATGCTATTGTCAATGGAATAGTCATTTGCATACACAGTGATAGCGTATGCCATTGGCAATGGAATGGACATACGGGTATAGTGCACAAGCCCCATGGTATGCAGTCCTCTACCTGTCGTATCTTCATATTCATCTGTCGTATTCTTACCTGTCGTATTCGCTGCCTGACTCCACTTCGTGTACCTCGTTAGTAGTCCAACTAACTGTTGACATACGCCGTGACATTGCCGGCGAGCGCGCGAAACTGGATCTCCGAGATGCACTCCTGCTGCCCCCGCGAGAGGTGTCATCTCCAGAATCATCAGAGAAGGCGTGGGCCATGGCAAACTGTGTGGGGTGGTGCAAACATGGGTGAGAATGTGTTTCTGGATGTGTGAAGATGTGAAGACGTGCCATATACTTGTGTATGAATGCATATGTGTGTTTATGTTTATAGTGCCTTGGCAAACGGTGTGAATGGGTGTAAATGTGTGGTTGGGTGTATGGTTGCGCAGACACTCGCATAAACGTGTCTGCTTGTCTATTTTTGTAGTGCGCGTGTCCGTTGTCAACTCCAGCATCACCAGAGAAGGCCCGTGTCATTGTAAACTGTGACTATGATTATCTACGAGTTCGTATAAAGTCTGCAGAAGTGCTTGTCAGTGAGTATGCGTGTACCTATAGAGTGTGCATGCGTGTTTGTCAATGAGATATGCCCCCGTGGTTGTGGATTAACCCAGTCTATCTAATAATATATGATTAGCGAAACACCTTTTTGCCTGTACGCGATTGTACAGGTGGAGGTGTGCGAGTAACCTCGAGCCGCGATTCACATACATCCATTCGGAACCGACTTATAAAGTACACATACACACACACACGGTTATACCGGATTGTTAGCGCTGTTGGGCGAAGCGGCCTGCTTGCCTTTGCGAAGAACCGTAGGTGATTGCATGCGTAAGCCACGATCTTGCATCCCCTCCAGCACGGCTCCGGCGGCGAGCAAGTCATTGCTCACGGCATCTCCAGAGAACGAGATGGACGAGTGCAGGGGAGAGTGTAGTTGCAAACGAGACGCATCCTGTGAAGAGACGATTGAGTATCAACTAATAGTTTTGTGGTTGTAGGTATTTGTTGTGTGTGTTCGCATATGTGTAGAGGATCAGGAGGGGGATAGGGAGATTCGTGACGTATGCATGCGTCGACGAGCGGTTCTTGCGACACTTACGATTCATTGGTAGTGATAGGCGATTGAAAATGTATTGTGCTTGTTAGATTGAGAATACAGACTAAAATCCTGCCCAAATAAAGAAAATGATATATATATATATATATATATATATATATGTATATATATATAACTATTATATATATATATATTATATATATATTATATATATATATGTGTGTGTTACATACATACATAC
>NW_014038860.1:0-2377 GCF_001186125.1 Sphaeroforma arctica JP610 | reverse complement strand
TGTGTGTGTGTGTGTGTGTGTGTGTGTATTTTAAGAGCTAAATCTGTATAGCGATCTATACTTCACATTGACTTTGTAGATCTAAAGCTTCAGTGACTTACTTGTTCCGCAACTGTCGATGCGACGGCCGTCTTTTTTCGCGCACCGCCGCCATCTATAGTAGCAGACGATACACCTCCAAACCTGGGTAGACTGACATCACCCTCTTCACCTTGATCAGTCTCGTTGTGATAATTTAACTCACTATTGTTCGCGGGCTCTCCGTTCTTTACACCCTTCTGTGCATGTAAGACTAACCTATAGACCTCTGAATAGGCCTCGGTTGGCAAATACATAATTCGCCAAAAAAGGATAGTATGGATTGAAGCGAATAGACCAGTCTCTGATTGTCGACTGATGGTAAGGTACAAGTACCCCAATTTGCTTGACTAAGAAGCGGAACTATATTACACCTCTCTAACCCAATCGACTGAAACAGAACGGTATATTCCTATCACGTACTGCTTAGCAACAAGGAAAGTTGGGGTCACGTGGCGCGTGTATGGACCATATATGGTAAATAGGCCGCCGTAACAAATTTTAACTCGGTGACGATTGGTTGTGTCATGAACGTTCATGTCATAGGCTGCGGTGGACACTGAAGTCTAAACTGTATACATCAACACACAGCGTATATTATATTTACATCCGATCATTCACGACAACGTATGTACGAGACAAAAACTTTTATTTTATCAGTATTGTATTCAAATCAAAGCCCTTGCCTCCTGTTTAGTCAAAGGTGGTTTGCCGCGCAACCAAGTTGAGCCAATCGAATCCATGTACCTTGCATTTAGTACATCGGACGCATTGGTCTTTTTCATAGCCTTTGTTTGATTTAGAAGGCTATGCCTTTTTCTTTATCAAATGTCGATTATAGTGATGTAATAGGTAGGATATATATATATATATATTAATTGTATCCCTACCACGAGGTCGTGGCGATATCGTAGT
This sequence comes from Sphaeroforma arctica JP610, assembly GCF_001186125.1. Lineage (NCBI taxonomy): Eukaryota > Ichthyosporea > Ichthyophonida > Sphaeroforma > Sphaeroforma arctica. The sequence goes on along the minus strand of NW_014038860.1, from coordinate 1,384 downwards.
TTGTAGAGCAAGTCGGTCTTAAATTATTGCAAAGCATACCTCTTTGTCGATTACACTGTGTATATGTATCTCAAGTCGTGTATGAACGTGAAAGTATTTCTGCAATGGTCAGATACGGGTGTACTTTTCTAAAACACATTATTTTGAGTATAGTTTTATGTAGAAATTTGTTGGGCATATGTATATCTATATATATGTATATATATAGCGAGCTCAAACTGATATCAAAACGCATGTAGAGTGTACTTCAGAGAGAATATTCAGAATTGCATGATATACGACGATGACCTCATCCAGCATCGAACCAAACAAGAATTGCATTCGACCACTTTTGCAGACTTGCAGCTGAAAGACAAACAATTTTGCTGTTGCCAAAGCTGACACCAACCAACAGTCATTGAGGCATTCTCTGTCTTCCCGATACAATGACTCGTTCGAGGCGGCCAGGACGGTAGCTGAATAGGTCTCTGATATGCGATCAATCACACTTCTATTGTAAAATTAATTTGGGGTAATTGTAGTGCTCAACTAAAAGTAGCGGGGGCCATGATTTCTCTATTGACACTCAGATATTACGAACATAAACCTCAAAAATATGTCATGAGGGTGCGATGACAGAAGAAGAGTACATCCTTTCCAACTTCGCTCAGAGCGACGAAGACCTTATGCTTAGCTCCGAGATAGATACGGCTACGCTGAACTTGTATCATCTACAACCCTGAGTTTAAAGCCAAGCACCTTTTTAGTCCATCAGTTTTTAGTCCGTCAAATTCCTATTCACATCTTTTTCTCGAAGGTACACATCCGCTAATGAGGTCCGAGATGGAGAAGAGCAAAGGACTAGAAGGTCTACCAAGTACTATATCCTCGCGCTAGAATTGCAAATCAAGTAGAAACTCAATGTTAATGCAGTGAAGATGTATAAGGTTTGAATACATCGACAATGTATCAAAATACATCGATAGCGTACTTGTGAGTGAGATTAGTTCGTCGTTTGCTCAATATTCACGCCTGTGTGCTCAAATATATGTAGAAATACGGCCTCCGGTCAGTCTAAAATATCAAGATTAATTGAGATAATACATTGGTTTTTATTTGTATTTTAAATAATTTAATACAAGCTCTTTTTCCAATATTTCCAAATTGTTCTAAATTCACTTTGATGGCTCCAATAGCCTGAGTATTTGGTATGACTCATCTACTTGGACCTATTTGAGACATTAGTAGATGTAGGATATTATAAACTAAATTTTATAATCTCCGAACTACTACTTATAGATTTTGGTCCTCCCGCCAATCTCCAAAATCCAATAAGTCTTTTTCTTTTTTAACTTTTCTTCAGATGGAACTTTATTTATATCAGCTAATGTATTAACGTGACTTG
>NW_014038861.1:0-12105 GCF_001186125.1 Sphaeroforma arctica JP610 | reverse complement strand
GGAGTTGACAAGTGGGCTCAGTAGTGCATCCATGCTGCGGGAAAGAATTTTTGACGCTCGTTCATGTGTGCAGCGGGCCTCCCGCTTGGTGCGGAGATAGTGAATTAAAGCTGCTTTCGTAGCGTCGGGATGTTGTTGGGAGCGGGGGTCGATGTTTTCATCAAGCTGCCATTTCCACGTAAGGGCTGTATGTCGTTTCACCTGGGCGACAGAGTCGCTAGGAACACAAAGGCGGATGAAACTGGTGGAGCTTCCGGGGCGATTTGGTTGAGATACCGATTTAGACGGAAGATACCAGAGAAAGTGGTGGCGATTGAGGGCTGGTTGGGCATGCCAGTATTTTTCAAATACTGATTGGGATGGGGGCTTGCCGTTAGGGAAAATTGCTCTGAAGAAGAGCCATACCGAAGTTATGTCATCCATTTCATGAAGAGGTTTGTCCGGTATCGGGCGGCCCACCACTTTTGTCAAAAGGTGTTCGGGTACTGGCGGCTGCGATTGGGACTGAGAAGCTGATGGGGTCGGGCGTTTTTTAGGGCTCGGTTTTGCAGGTTTGTCCACTTTTGAGCGGTAGCTGGGAGGCTCACTGCTGCTATTGGGCGCCTGTGACCGTGGTCTTTTTGCAGGCGGAACAGGCGGGCTTGTGGAGCCAAATCGGAAAAGTGTCGGGTGTGTCTTCATCTATAGGTGCACGGGTTTGGGATTTAAGGTCCCGGAGTTCGGATTCAAGGTTGGTTGTTTTTGCACAGAGGTTAGTGAGCATTTGGTGTATGGTTGATTTCCATTGGTCATCAGTCAAAGGCTCCTTGGAGATGGGCCCATCATTGTTCGAGGTTGTTAGAGCCGGTCCCAAAATTTGATTGAGATTGGCCTGTAGAGTACTGACCTGGGCAGAGAGGTTTGTGATAGATTTTTGTATGTCCAATTTCCATTGGTCATTGGGTAAGGAGTCGTTGGGGCCGAACGTCTCAATTGGGGGTTCGGCCTGGCCCGACATTTTTCGCGGATATGGGACTGTGGGACTGTGGGGTCCCCAGACTCCCTACTGGACATTAAAAAATATATATATATATATAATTAAAAAAAAAAATTTGATTGAAAATCTAAATTTCAAGTCAACGTTTTGGTGGGGTCTGTGGGTTTTTTGAAAGTGGTATTCAGTTCTACACTGGTGACCTACTGGTCACCGAGATTTACGTTTCGGAGGCGAAAATTTGAATCAAAGGTCCGTCGTGAAAAATAAATATGGGGAAGTGAAAAATAAATATGGGGAAGTATCAATGCACACTTTAGCACTCGCGTAGAAATGTGAGTTCATGTTCCGGTTCCAAGCTTCTACAATCTCTCGCATATAATACCCCTTGTCGTTCTTTTCTGCCTGGGTTACCGGCGTCATTCTAAGTGTTACATTACGTTGTATGTCGCTGTATCTTGTGACCTTCATGAAGCCACCCAAGTACGGCAAAGTGTCTGGATTATCTCGTTCTAGATCCCAGAAGTCGTTAACCTTCTTGGAATAATACTTGGCCATTATTAGTCGCAATGCAAGCCACGTAAAGGATTCATCTACGTCTATCTCCTGTCTGTTGTTTTTCTTCAATGAGAGATTGGTAGCTGGCACAAGTATATTCTTAACAAAGTCCATAGATAGCAAATGCATGAACACATCACTATACGATGCATCGTCGACAATCTGCGGTAGCTTCGCGTTGTTATCAGTAATCCCATTATTTTGCCGTGCACATACGACGTTACCGTATGTGCACGGTAACGTCGTACATGGAGAACGTCCCCTGTCTTATAGTTGTCATCTAATGGGTGCGTGTCAACGTCGACTTCTCTCACTTCTTTTATCTGTGTAACCCCACACGTGTCAGCGTCAACGTCCTCAACAGTACTATCTATGACACTACTTGTAATTGCTTCCCGATTACGATTATCTACTCGTGTATGTGTGCGTGCATTAGCCTCCGTGGTACTAGTCGAGTTATTTGCAGCATTGTGTTCGGAGGGCACAAACCGCATAAATTTGAAAGGAACAGGTGAATGATAGTCCAAAAAGCGCAACTGGGAACAATAATAGAGTGGCCTTGCGAAGTGCTTTGTGGGGCTTGCTGATTGACATAAACACAGTTTAATTAGAGTAGTGCTCTGTGGGTCTTGCTGATTGACATAAACACAGTTTGATATGAGACGAAAGTAAGACAACTAATGGCCGACATACATACATTCCTTATCGTTTGATTTCATCGCTTTGTGTGCATCTAGTATAAATTGTGTATGAATCTCGTAGACGTATTACTTTCGTTGAAATTGACATGAAATGTGAAGCGATCTTGCAAATGCAAAGTAGGCCATTTACAACGACGCAGTTCGATGTATCTGAGGTAGACATTGGTCATCATCGATACACCAAACCTCTCTACTTCGCTAGATCTTTGCCTGATGCTCATAATCTGTCATGCATCGAGTACTACGACCCCACAAAATGAACAGGTAACGTTCACAAGTGTCAAAACTCAAATAAAAATACAAGCACTTTCGGTCCTATACAAACGGTATGCAACAGTTGAGATACCCCCAATAACAACCTACCATAGAAAGATGCACCGCACACCAGCCGCCGTGCGCTTAGATCCGATAAAGATAAGAGTCTAATGACAAATTATTTAATCAACGAATACTAATTCAGATACTAATACTAACGTGATCACCTTGGGCGCTACATCAACTGCTTGGGCGTCCAGAATCACCACACCCTCTTGCTTCATATCAATTGAGTTCTCGACCTTGAATATAAAATGCAAAACAGATATTCATATTTTATTGCGATTATATTTGGTGTAAATACGATTATATTTGGTGTGAAAAGCCTGTGCATGCGATTTTTTAATTGATGGGTATGTACTGAATTCTCCTCCACGTAGTGTGCTGCGAGGGTTCTCGACTTCGTCAGATGTAGCATGGTGGATACACAACTCCAGCTCCCTTAACCGGGATCTGTCCTAAAGTACATTTGCCAATGTGCAGACTGTACTCGGGGTTAGTTTACGGCGTTCAGGTAAGTAAGGGGAACGACCTTCGCTTTGACTAGCACGTTGCCGTTTCGATTTATCAGCCCAGGCGAGATGTATACACACTCCTGATTCACCTTTACTACATGTTGCGTTCGTAAGATCTTGCAGTTGCGTCGTGCCTAGTGGGGTTAAATCTGCAGCTCAGTAAGTCATTACTGGGTGAATATAAGTTGCTTTGTTTTCCCACAGACGTAACATAGATAGCTTATGTTCCAGGTTTCAAGGAGTATTCGCCTTGCTGTGACCTTCCATGCTATCCCAACTGGCTTTGAAAATCTCAACGCTCCCTTCGACGCCGCCTTGGTCCAAAATTTTCATTGAACTCATAGTACTCACTACGCGGTCTTTTGCGCTTGAATAAACACCTTCCGTCAGCGTGTTTTTCACACAGTGCGCGTTGTTTGTAACCACGAGTTCAAATACTATACCTTCCATTTAGGTGCCAAGATCCAAAAGATTTTTCTCGAAGTATGTCCAGGGTGGAAAAGGCGAATTGATGTTTGTTCTGTGACTTGATCTGAGCTCCACAATATCAACTTCTGCGATGATGATGTTTCAGCGATTTACAGTTTCGTATCATACAGTTTCGTATCAATTTAATTCAACAAATAGGCGTGTAGACTCAAATCATGTGTTGAACATAGATGCAAACGCTTTCAAACATCAATGTGCTCCCTTGCACACCTATCTGCGAGTTCCGATCTTTCGTCTGCTGCAGCTGTGTTTGGCAGTTTGTGAGGTCGCTATGAAGCTTAATCATGCCACAGTGGAAGTCGCTCAAAGAAAAAACATTCTCTTTCAGCCAAATTTGACGATTCTGAGCCCGCTGGTGAACAACTGCCAAACTCAAAGTTCCCTTCATAACACAATTGGAAGTGAAACAAACGGCAGAATCGAAGGCACGCTCTTACGCAGAAGATACGATCAGCCAGTCATATCCACCTTCTTTAGTCAATCTCGCTATAGGCAACTCAGCGGAGGTTTTAGTTGGCAAGAAGCCTGCAAATGCTATATAGTACACATACAAGTATTCATCAGGATAGTACGTGCGGTATATATTGTTAGAAACAGAATTCTTGGGATCAAAGTAGGCCAAGAAGCGGCAACAACTCGCCTCAGTCGCCCTGTGTTGTTGGGTAGTTGATGTAATCGCGTATATTTGGTGGATGATGCCCAAGAACATCTTGCCAGACTAAATGTCAAAGAATCATAAGTGTATGTGTCGTTATATACGATGTGTGATTACTATTGAAGCATTGCAGGTCAGCATAATCATCAGTAAAATGGATTCAATTCAACGAAATATCGTGTCGAATTGGTATTTTGCTACCATTGAAACGTTGTGTACGAGGAGGAAAGATCTGCCTTATGCATGTTCGCCACGGTGTAAACATGTGACCAAACGAATGTATTTGCCCTTCTATACATGATAATAAGTGATCCTGCCGTGATTTGGAAAGCATATCGGCAATGGTTTTTAAATTCTAGAGTTGATGTTCGCGATCGTGTCACTGAGTCTCACCAGCAGATAGCGAACGCTATCGATGCCGATAGTCAGATAGAGCATCGATCTTTCTCTCGTGGTCTATTTGCCTTCAATTACCGGTGTTCCATGTTCATTAGCCGTGATATTGGACCATTCACAGAGTATCGTGGTGATATGCGTCTTACGCATATTCAATTTTTATTAAATCCGCATCTTTACAAACCTAGTATAAATCTAGGTGCTTATGTAACGTATGCCTCATAGTTCTTAAGTAGGCCATGAGAAAATTCATATTAAATACAACAATGACAGTGCCACAGCCGATACCTGCGACAAAGGCTACGGTCGCTATAGATTTCGGCACTACATACAGCGGTATTGCTTATTAGCTGGAAAGCAACGAGTCTTATGGCACTAAGCGGAACATAACACCTGCAGCTTTTGGCGAAGAAGAAGGGAGGTCTAAAACGAAGACATGTCTGCTTGTGAATCATTCTTCAAAAGTACTGAATTTCGGCACAGCTGCCGAGAGAGACTATCTCAAAGCAGTGGAGGATGGTAGTTCAGAAAATCTACATTGTTTTACCCACTACAAAATGCAGTTGTTCAATCCGCGCGAGGAAAATCCTGAAGCAGTAGCATTGGATGAACATTTCCGGTTACCCGTCCGAACTTTTGTTGTGAAAAGCAACGAGTACCTGAAAGATTTCTCACTGAAAATCATACAGAATCAGACATCCCTGTGTCTCCAGCCGGCGGATGTGCAGTGGGTTCTTACAATTCCTGCTATATGGTCGGATGGAGCCAAAACCTCCATGCGCAAGGCTGCAGTGGATGCGGGGTTGATATCAAACGTGGAAGATACTCATCTGCTTCTAGCATATGAGCCAGCAAGTGTGCAATTACCGAATTATATTTTGGTCGGCATGTATGAAGTAATCAAGAATAGTTTCATATAACTTGTAATCGCTGCCTATACAAACACCTGTGATCCGGGGCTGATTGCTATTTTACTTCTCACCCCCACACAGGAAGCAGCTGTATTGAAAAAAGAAATCAGATATTTAGTACTGGACTGCGGGGGTGGTACAGTGGACGTAGCGGCCTACAACGTTTACGCAGAGAAACCCGTTGAACTGTAAGTAAAACAGTACAAAAAACTTGGCTTTCGATACTCCTCATGATTTTCTGTAGCTGCTCAGACACTGTCTGATCTTCATTTTAATACCAGTGTCTAAATCTCCATATTCGTTTTGCCTGATCCTCTAAAAACTTAACGTATGAGCAACACTTCTCCGATATTACTCTCACAGGAAAGGATTGCTATGACCCTCTGGGGGCGATTGGGGTGGAATTTATGTGGACCAAGAATTTGAAAAGTTTCTACGCGAGCTAGTCGGGAGTGCCTATGATCGCTTCAAGGCAGTTCACCCGTTTGAGCACCTGAATATAACGCGCCAGTTTGTTCTCGGTAAGGAGGCCCGAAAGTTCGATGACTTTCAGATCAATGTGATATACTTGGTTGAGTTCGATCCCCATTTAGATCTGCAGGCCCTCAAAAAGGCTTACAATCGAAAGCATACCAACCATGTCACACCCAAGGGAGACTATCGTTTGGTCATATTTCAAAAGCTGGCAGAGAGTTTCTTTGAACAGTCAATTCGAGCAATCATTGCTCACATTCAGCTGCTATTGAAGAATGACAAACTACTTGGGCTGAAGTATGTGCTGCTTGCAGGAGGCTACTCTACTGCCACAATCCTTCGAGATCGTCTTGAGCAGCTATTCGCCTCTATGCCGACCCAAGTTGTTCACCCTAAGACCCAGTTACCGCCGTGGTGGTTGGTGCCCTGTTCTTTGGACGGAATCCCTGTGGTACAGTCAAAGAGCGAGTTGTTGCAATGGGCTATGGAATATCCTGCCCACATGCTGGAGTATGATCACATTTTGGACAAAATGGAGGCGCACGACACCAACACTCCGTTTGTTAAAAGACACCAAACAGTGAAAGTAGAAAAGACGGTCACGCATAAAAACTTTTGTCCGCTTTATCCAGGACAGAAGGAAGTTGAATTTGAAATTTGGGCCTGTCTTAGCGATAAGCCCCCGATATCAGTGAAAGATCCAACGATGAAGAAAGTCGGGTTGGTGCGGGTCGAATGTAGCGACGACGAAAGTGTTGATGTCGAATTCTACTTCGGGATGACGAATATAACGATCACGGCACCCAATCCGGCCACTGGCGCTACACAAAACACAGCAATTGAGATGCCACTGGCGTAGAGGTATATGCTTTGAGGTCTTCGAATAGATGGTACTCAGCGCGATACAGTCGGGAAGTGTGATTCCTCTGGCGTTCGTGTGAACTCATTCGTTGAACCCTCCAACGCCCAGCCGACCGTTAGTAGTCCGCTTGATACGTATACGAAATCGGTGTATGCAGCAAATATAAAGAGCAGCAGATTGTAATTAATAGCTTACATAGCACTCGCCGAGGTTTGAGAAAACACACGCTCTGCACTAAAGGCATACGATGCTTTCCACATTGAATACAACGGACACACTGTAGGCAATTCGATTCCCTGACGATAAGTGTGCATCATGTACAAATCCTTTAATTACCAAATCTAAAACAAATACCAAATACTTAAATACAAATTAAATCTCGCGCTCACAACGCCGCCGCCGCCACCTGCGGCACACCATGGACTGATTGGGCATCCATAGCTACGGCACCCTCTTGCTTCATACCAAACGGATTCTCGACCTTAGCAACGAGCGTATCTTTGCTAAACACAAAAGGTCCTTTACTCACAACAGGCAGCGCGCTCGCTTCTCTCGAGCGGAGCCGACTCGACGTCCTCCCACTGCCTTGTGCGGGCGATTGTCGTACAGGCACTTGTCCTATAACTGATTGTCCTGCATACGACAATGCAGCTGAACCCCCCGATCCTCGTGTTTGATGGAGAAACGTAGGGGGACGACAGTCCTCCGTCTGGGCCACAACATAACTAGACACCGGGGGGCCCGCACGTGCTTGGCCAGGCTGTGAGGCTGGTGTCACCAGGCGCGAGCGTGTTGTGCGTGTGGTCTTGATAGCGCTTGAGGGGACTTTCTCCGCAGAGTTCGGTACCTTGGTCTGAGGTTCCACCTTCGGCACCACGGCATCTGTAGCATTTTGACGCGTGCTTTGCGTCAGAAGAGTCTGCTGCTGTGGGACTTTCCTCTTGGACAGTCCCTTCGCCGTCGACAGGCTGGTCTTTTTCTTGTATCCATTACCCTTGCCCTTTGTCTTACCTACAATCGATGGTTTATTAAAACCCCATACATCTCCGTCTCCACACTGCTGCGCCACCATCGGCGCCTTCGTATCCATGCACAGCTCATCGGCGGACTCGGAAGAGCCATCAATGACGATTGTTCTCTTCTCGGTCACTGCAGCTTTGGCCCTGGCAGCCCCATTTTTCTTGGCCTTGCGTGCCTTGCGTGTGGGATCTTTTGGCACCACAACCACAGCCTGAGGGTCCGGGGGCTGGGCCAAGTCAATGTACAGCTCTTCCGCCTGTTCGTAGGCGTGTGTGCACGCAGGCGAACAATGCACATACGCCGCTTGCCTGCACAGATTAAACCCGAGCTTCTGGTGTAGCAGAGGGGGCTGGTCAGTGAGTACGTTGAGCGTATCCCAATCGGCACAGTCCTCGCAGTACGCATTCGCACAACCCGCACATCTGCAGAAGAGGGGTTGAAGGAGGGAGATAGTGGGCGTGAGTACATTGAGTACAACAGGAATGGAGCTATTCTAACGGGTATAGCAGAGTTGGAGGTATCCTAATAGGCTGGCACAAGGCCGAACGATAATAGAGAGAGTGTACTACAAGGCTGCAAGGATGGTACAAGCACAAGCCACCTCCAAAATTGATATATCCAATCCGTGCACCGAAGTTTTAGATTGTGCAGAGGTCTTGTAAGGGCACTGGCATAGTATTAATGATTGCCATTTGTGAAGGTGAGATCGAGTGGGGGTCAACACCATCAATGCAAGGGACACGAAAGTACAAACCCATCACTACACTGACGTACATCAATACATTTGACACGCAAGTCTAAAAACACACGTACGTCGTACATCAATGCAATTGTCACGAAAGTACAAATACGTCACTTTCCATACGCATATCAATGCAAGTGACACGAAAGTACAAACACATCACTACACACACGTACATCAATGCATTTGACACGAAAGTACAAACACATCACTACACATACGCACATCAATGCAAGTGATACGAAAAAAAAATGCACCTAGGCTCACGAAATCAGTGCAGGAAAGGGCGTTGGGTGAATGAGAATGTACTATACTGTGTGTGCGTTTGAAGTGTATCACATTACTGTGAGCGGGGACATACAGGCACACTGCAGAGCACACCCATTGTAGCAATCTGGCTCCGTTTAATGCCTGCACGTAAGTATGATATAATTCTGCTTTTCGCATGCACTTGTGCTGTTGCGACATACATACATACACGCGGGAACGTACACATACATATCCTTTCACACAAACGTACAGTACAGATACGCAGACAAAGATGCATACAAACTCGAATACACGGAAACACATCTCGCACAACACACAGACTGACTGACACACCACAAAAACACTGGCACGCTACATGCACGCTTATTCACTACATACACACTGCATACCACACATATACTGACACGCCACGCATACACCGACACGTTACACGCACACTCAATCGCTAAACATGCACACTACAACAATGTTTGTCCCGTCTATGTATGCCTGATAAGCAGATTGCCTGCACGGATCGACGACTTGACACACATACACTGACACGCGATACGCACACTGACAGGGCACACGCACACGAAAGCACTACACACGTACACTACAACAATTTTAATCCCGTCTATGTATACCTGACAAGCAGATTGCCTGCACGGATCGACGACTTGACACACATACACTGACACGCGATACGCACACTGACAGGGCGCACACGCAAACGAAATCACTACACACAAACTACAACAATGTTAGTCCCGTCTATGCATACCTGATTAGCAGATTGCCTGCACGGACCGACGACTTGCCGCACTGTGCACACTCGTGGTGGGGGCAGCGGAACGCCATAGCAACCCTGCCGTGACGCATTTCCCGGTCAAAATGGGCCTTATTCTTGTACCCGAGACAGCTAACATGGAACGAGTTAGGACAGCCATCACACATGACCAGGTCGCCCGACACCCCACAGCACTGGCAGAAGTCCAGGTTATCATAGTCTCGCCCGGCCACGAGACGCGAAGGTTTCTTGGGCGTTGGTATGAGCGCCTTCCCATAGAGCTCACCCCCTACATCGTACACACCAGGCAAACCCTTGCTGATATCGTACTGTGTATTTCTGAGCACGGCCACACGTTTGCCCAGGCCAGCCCCCCCGTCCACCATGACACACCGGTCCACCCGTTCACGCTTTCCGGACAGAACCAGCTTCTTCTTGTCCCATTCCTGGCGGATGGACTTCAGTGAGGCGCCCTTGTAGATCTCACTGACGGTGTACACCTTGTTGTCAAACTTTTTGATGTGGCTATCCGCCACCGCCGCAAAGCAGTTGTCGTTGGGATCGTCCTCCTCGAGCTCAGCGGCCTCGGCATCGCGATCGGCGATCATATCCTCGGTCTGGTTACGTGCCTGCTCTATAAGATTGTCCAGATTCTCGTCACTCAGGACATCGTCGCCCACCGGCTTATCCATGCTAACAATAGCCCCACCATCCCTCTTGAACATCTGCTTCATGGTGAACCGTAGTGCACGTCGCATGGTGCTCTCATTGGCCGTCTCGGCCGTGGTGGTATCCGACCGCTTACCAAACACCGACTCGCTGCCATGACTGACCAACTCGTCCAGCATGAGCTTGCGCTGGGCCCGTGCGACAATACGCTCCTCCACCGAGCCAGTCATAATCATTCTATAAATAGTCACGGGCTTGGTCTGGCCAATCCGGTGCACGCGTGCCATGGCCTGCAGATCCGCCTGGGGATTCCAGTCACTATCGTACAAGATACATGTGTCTGCGGTTTGCAGGTTGACGCCCAACCCACCCGCGCGGGTGCTGAGCAGGAACACAAAGACGACCGAGCCCGGCGCATTGAACTGCCCGATATTGATCATACGCTGGATGCGGTTGGTGCCCCCGTCCAACCGGACAAACCGGTACCCTTTGAGGTACAAAAAGTCCTCCAATAGGTCCAGCATTTGGGTGAACTGGGAGAAGATCACCGCTCTGTGCCCTTCCGCCTTGAGCTTGACTAGCAACCGGTCCATCATGCGCAGCTTACCACTGGCCGCCGCCAACTCGTCCGCGGTCGTGTCCTCGGCGTCGGGCTCGGCCCCTTTAAACAGGAACGGGTGTATGCACACCTTACGCAACTGCATCATCAGGTTGCTGAGCTTAGGCAAAGGCTCTCTGCCTTCCCCTTCCTCATCCGCAGCCTTCTCCGTATCGTGGCCGTTGGACGCGAGATGGTGTGCGTGGGCCAGTAGTAGGCGTTTGTACCAGAAGCTCTGCTGCTCACTCAGCGGACACAGCAGACGCAACTCGCGCTTGGGTGGCAGGGCGAGGTCTATCTCCTTCTTCCTACGTCTCAGCACCAGCAGCTTCAGCAGCTGCCACACATGGTCTACCAGGGCCAGATCGGTGGTGGTCACGTCACTGGCATCGAACGCGTTGTCAAACACATCGGCCTTTTGGAAGATGTCTGGTTGCATGCAGTGGAGCAACGCCCAGCACTCGCTGAGGTTATTCTGTAGCGGTGTACCCGTCAGGAACAGTGTGTGGTTGCGGGTGAGTGTCCGACAGGCCATGGAGATCTGGCTCTCGTGGTTTTTGACCTTGTGCGCCTCATCCACCACCACATACCGCCAGCGTTGACTGAACAGACCGGACCGGCCGCGCCGAAACTCACCCGCCACAACCTCGTACGTAGTCACCACCACATCGAGCAGTCCGCGGGGGCTCTTGTACGCAATCTCCTTGCGCATAAGCGCCTTCTCCGCGTCGGATGCGGTGTGGTAGCGGAGTGTCTTCAGCGACGGACAGAAGCGCTTGAACTCGGTCATCCAATTGGACAGCACACTCATGGGCACCACCACCAGATGGGGTCCGCCTATGTTGTACTCCATCTTGAGTGTGCCGAGCAGGGCTATGGTTTGGAGAGTCTTACCCAGACCCATCTGCGGCAGGAGGAGAGAGAGGGAGGTAGTGGGTAGTGTTAAATATGCAACGGTGGACGTACCGGCGACGGCAAGAGTGTAAGACTACGTGGAAAGGGAGTCTGCTATGGCGAATAGGACTGTATGACTCAAGATTGGCTGTATCATATATCTGCGTATCGCATTTGAAAGCACGCCCGTAGTGAAAATAAGCATATTGGGCGTACCACAGACTATACTTGAAATACATGTACATATATATATACATATATATATATACATATATATATATATATATATATATA
>NW_014038862.1:11404-12117 GCF_001186125.1 Sphaeroforma arctica JP610 | reverse complement strand
TGTGTGTGTGTGTGTGTGTGTGTGTTTGTGTATATATATATATATATACCTGTATGCATGAATGCGTAAAAGTTCTATACAACTGCTGTTGTTGTTAAAGGATAATTTCACAATTGACGATACATGTAAATATATAAAAACAGGCACACATATAAATATAGCACCTGAAAATTAGGCGATAGAATTGAGAGCAGCAGGCGCCACAAGAGACTCTACAAAGTGACCATACATATGTATGTGTTGAGAAGTGATGGTCAACTACAATAGCCCTACCTTGCACATATACACACAACATTACAAAATTGGCGTTAATACTATTGAATATTACAACCCAATTTGACACCCATGTGATAGTACTTGAGCCCATACCACTAAAATGTGTACCGAACCAACCATAGTTACGTTTGTTGGCAGCAGTACGCAATAGAAACATAATAAACCTACAATAGTTTTTGACATAAACATACCTCTCTCGACTGTTAGCAATTCCTGAAGCGTACAATGCAGCAGGAAGCGTTGCTCTTCACGACTCACATGTCCTGGCGTTCGTGTACAAATCAGAATAAACATGCGTGTGTAAAAAAGCACATTATATTCATGTATACATGTGAGTGATGTGAGGAGAATATGTGTATATATATATACGTGCGTGCGTGTGTGTGTATATGTGTGTATGTACACGTAGATATATGTATGGATGGTTTTTTGTATAC
>NW_014038862.1:9366-10312 GCF_001186125.1 Sphaeroforma arctica JP610 | reverse complement strand
ATATATGTATATATATATTTATATATTGATACTTGCTTGCAGAATCTATATATATGGCTAGTGTGATATTTTCGATGACAACCTAAGGCGTGAGGCATAAACGCCGATAATACCTCGACCCCAGCGATAATTCCGCTTCGAGCTGGCGGCTCGTGACATGGCTCAGTGAATCTGTTATGCGGCTGTATGGGATGTATAGTTTTTTTTGTTCAATCATAGACTCTATGCTTCCTCTGCGGTGATTGCACACCGGAAAGGATCAGCCTGTGTCGTAAATATAAAACCAAAGACTGCTATTTATTAAAAGGCGCTAGAGGAGGTCGCAACTAGTGCAGAGAGCACGTAGTGATTTGTCCATAATACAGACGAAATAATCGAGCAATCAATTTTTGTTGGATTGTTGGGATTTTGGCGGTTTTTCTGCACGTCATCTTACACGTTATTCAACCCACAGAGAGAGGGGATGACGGATGAGTATGACCCTGTCTGACAGACTGACAGATATATGACCGAAGTGAAAATACAAAATATTCTAAATCAAACAACGCTTTGCCATGACCCTCATAGACAGAAGTGAAAATTTAAAACTGATCTGGCTATTTAGCGTCCGAAGGATAGCTTTATTCCGTTCAGAGACGTACTATTCATTTACACAAGAGACGACCGGAGTGTGGACTGGGTCACCTGGATTTATAACACCCTACACTGCACAGCAGAGTTTCATTTATTTAGTAATTAGAAATTGTTCTGTTCATACATACATTCATATAAGAATGCGCTTTGCGTACAATTTTTACAATGTACTATAATTGAGATATGATAACGACCTTGGAGACATAGTAATTAATATATATAGATATATATATATACATATATATGTATAAATGTATATATATATATATGTGTGTGGGTGTGGGTGTGGGTGTGGGTGTATATATATATATAA
>NW_014038862.1:0-6411 GCF_001186125.1 Sphaeroforma arctica JP610 | reverse complement strand
CAATGTATATACAAATATATATATATACAAATATATATAGGTTTATAGTTTATAGGTAATATAGCTTTAAACTCATATGGAATTATGTATATAAACATATATATATATATATATATATATATGCCTATATGTATATAGGTCATACGTAATATATATTTATACATATATATGAATCTATTTGACAAATATATACATAGATGTAGATGTATTAATATATATATATATATATATACATGTGTGTGAGTGTGTTTGTGTGTATGTATGTATATGAATATATGTATATATACACACATATATTTTAGATATATATATATATGATCGTATATATGTGTGTATATATGTATATATATATATGCATATATGTATATATATATTGATATATATATATTTGCATGTTCGGATATATATATGTATGCATGTATGTATATGTATATATGCATGTATATATGTATGTGTATATATATTCGTGACTTTATACACAGACATCTAGACATCCATATATAGATACATGTACATATATATATATACACGAAATCATATATATGTATGAATATATATATATATATATATATATGTATGTGTATATATATGTGAAGATGTATGAATATTTATATGTTCATACGTAATATATATAAATATATATAGATTTTGATATATATACATATAATGACGGTTACTGTGAAGGTGCACATGACAGTACGACAGCGTAAACATAGGGTGTAGAAATGCGTGCATGTATATATATACATATACATACATATATATATATGTGTGTGTGTGTGTGTTTATGTATATATATATGTGTGTGTGCGTGTATGTATATATATATATGTGTGTGTGTATGTATATATATATCTCTGTGTGTGTGTGAACTTATGTATATGTATTATATTCATATATATATGTGTGTACGTATATGTATGAATGTGTATATACAATACATCTGCATACATATGTATATTTATTTGCATAATATACGTATATATATATGTATATATATATTCATACAATATATATATATATATTAATATATTGATATATCAATGTATATATATAAGTTTATATTTTTGTATATGTATACACACATATATATATTCTTTTGTACATGTCTATATTTAGTATGTGCCTTAACACGTACCGTTACATCTGCCTGATATTTCACGCAGCTGGAGTGTTTACTACACCTCGGTTCTTGATGAGGGAATCCTAGTTATAGTACAATAGTCATCATTAAGTAGTTCATATCTCTATACTAATCTAAAGCTTACACAGCAGAGTTAAAATACGCCTCCTGTACAAAGCCATAGAGTTGCTTATCAGCACTGATTGAAATTACGTCCCAGCTAATCGTATCCTCGCATTGTCATCTCATCTCTCGCCTGTCTGAAGTGCTTTGATCTGGATAATGACGGTCGGATTGACTTTAAAGAAATGGCGCTGGGAATGCGACGCATAGATCTGGACATTCCCATGGATGATGCCACCCGGGTAGCCCTGGGTATGTCTGCATACAATTACAATCATTATTACGGTGTTGCATGCGCGAGTTAACTTAGAATATAATTATATATATATATATACGTGTATGCGCAATGTCGAACGAGAATTGAACGCGTTAGTTGGATTTATTGTATGCACGGAACAGTCTTATTTACGTTATCTTAGAGTGTGGCTGCAGAGACCAGGGTGCGCCGGGTAAACTCTGGCGTTGTTGTATGTGTGTTCTGTATATACACGGCCATCCCATCCCGCGTTTGCTTCGAGTGTGACGTCATTGTATGTTGATCGAAAAATTATTACCTCAG
Organism: Sphaeroforma arctica JP610; assembly: GCF_001186125.1. Lineage (NCBI taxonomy): Eukaryota > Ichthyosporea > Ichthyophonida > Sphaeroforma > Sphaeroforma arctica. The sequence continues at coordinate 4,606 of NW_014038862.1, read as the reverse complement.
AACTCGTCTGTATCTATTTATAGCGTGGACACGGACATAGTTATGATATAGAATATATCACCTCAAAACACATAATAATGTTATACAACCCGCTGGCAACTGTTTAAACCGCGCTTGTTCGTTCATATACGCCGTTGTTCATCGTAGTTACTGCCATACTATGAGCATCATAAGTCGAGAAAAGCTTTCGCAAAGGCCACACGAGTATGAATATATCACCACCTGTATTATTATATAGGTGTAAGTGTAAAATGCCACAGATAAAAATGAGCCATCTCATATTCGTTCGTTTTCGCCGCTGTACACTGTAGGCGCTACGCTGCGATTCTATCAGGACCATACGCAGTCGTTGTCGAGGGACGAGTTTTTAACGTTCACACAGTTAGATGTTTACACATCTTTATATAGGCTTGCTTTATAGTTATACGATTAACATCCCGTATACACCGGTGAATCTGCTCTCATGAGTCCGCACTTTCCCCGTCTTATTCGCCATGGGTTTTTAACGTTCACACAGTTAGATGTTTACACATCTTTATATAGGCTTGCTTTATAGGTATACGTTTAACATCCCGTATACACCGGTGAATCTGCTCTCATGAGTCCACACTTTCCCCGTCTTATTCGCCATGGTTCACCGTAGGCGCTATGCTGCTGTACGATGAAGACCATACGCGTTCGTTGTCGAGGGATGAGTTCGCAAAGTTCTATTCGCATTTCTGTGATCTGTTGGGTCTCAACCCGCAGAGTGTGGCGTGGAAGGTGGAGGACGCATACAGGTGTGTGTGTGTACGTGCAGGAGTGTTCGCCTTGGTGCGCTTGCTCGAGAATTGCGCACACAGTGTTGTGTGTATGTATATATATATGTGCGTGTGTGTGTCCCTGTGTGCTGTGTATTGTTGTGTCTAGATGGGTGTGTCTGCCAGAATGCGTCACGCGTGCTTGTTGCCGGGGTTATATTAGTTTACATTTTAGGTCAGGTTTTTTAGTACCTTTTAAGTACATTTCGTGCTTGTTGCCGGGGTTAGATTAGTCTACATTTTAGGTCAGGTTTTTTAGTACCTTTTAAGTACATTTTGATTTTGGTACCTAATCGTACCATATGATGTCAATTTCTCCTCCTGTTATCGTAGAATGGAATTTGCTTGGTAGCGCACAGAATGACATACTCGTGGTGTCCAAATTATTACGTATAATGTCACGGATTTGGTTTATATATACATATAGATATACTTTACATTGTAACTACGCGGCATGTGAGGCCAGAAATAGTATTTTAACTTCAGTCAGTATCCAGGAGGTTCCACTATATACCGGTGAGCCTTGAAATGGTGATACGATTTCAATATTTATTGATATATATATATATATATATATATATTCTACTTGTGTTAGTTTGCGGTACTGTTATATATATGTATGTATGTATGTATATATGTCTGTATGTATGTATGTATGTATGTATATATATATATATATAGATATGTATGTATGTTTGTATGTATGTATACTATATTAAATTATTTTATGTATATATATATGTGTGTGTATGTATGTATGTATGTATATATATATATATAGGTATGTATGTATGTATGTATATATATATGTATTTATATATATATATATATATACATTTTAGCTGACATCAATTTCTATTGTATCTTCTAACAGTCGGAATAAGCCGACACGGGAAGACCGAGAAATAGTGGAGGAGGTCGAGAGGAAGCTCATGCCCAAGATAATTCAAACACCACAGGAAATCATCAAGCTAAGCCAACACCCTCCGTTACAGGCCTTATTCGACCAGTGGGACGAAGACAATGATGGTCTCCTGTCGTTGCAGGTACGTATGTTGTGCATTGCTTCTTTGTTTGTCTTGTCTGCGTGCAGGATAGATATGCCACCCACAACCCAACCAACACACACTTGCCGATACAACTGCAATACACAATACAACTACTGGCGTTGACTTGAGACACACACACCTTTTACACGTAGACACCTTGTGCTTATGACTCTAGGTATTTGTCACAGCAATGCACAATACAACTACTGGCACTGACTTGAGACACACACACCTTTTACACGTAGACACCTTGTGCTTATGACTCTAAAGGTATTTGTCGGGGCATCTACAATCTACAATCTCCCGGGATGTCGCCGTGACTATCTCTGTCCCATGGTTGGAGGGGATATAGACCTAGACATTCGACAATATACCCACACCTTATACTCACAATACACTCGCCTTATACTTACAATATACATACGTTATACCTATAGTCTTTTTGCTTGTGATACACGCACCTTATAATTAATATACACACCACTTGTACTTATAACACCCACACGTTATACTTACAATGCACTAAAAAAATGCATACACCTTGTACTTACAATACACACACCTTTTACTTAATATACACACCACTTGTACTTATAACACCCACACGTTATACTTACAATGCACTCGCTCTATTCTTATAATATACGCACGTTATACCTATAGTCCTTTTACTTGTGATGCACACACCTTGTACTTACAATACACACACCTTATACTTAATATACACATCACTTGTATTTATAACACCCACACCTTATACTTGCCGTTCATACACGTATTATCTACAACGCACACCGTGAACAGGAGCTTGCCATGGGTCTCTCCAAGTTCCAGCCTTCGCAGGACATCAGCAACATCATTGTACAGGCGGCTGCCGCGCTGATGGAGTACGACATGAGCAAAACGAAGAGTCTGGACCGCTTAGAGTTCACCGGGCTAGTGATAAACCTAGCCCAAACAGCCCGAGCGCCCATAGACGGGATAGTGGACTTCCTATTACTGCAGACAAGTATCAAGAAGAACGATTCCCTGGACGCTGACGCTGCGGCTGATGTAAGTACGAATGTGTAGGAGGGGGTATATTGTGTGATAGGTGGCACACATTTATTTACCTGACCCGCACCGGAGAATGCAGTAGTCACGTGTTCGTCGGTGCACACCTGATTGTTAGTTCGTCAATATACGTATGCGTACGGATTATGTACTTCTGTTGTCGGATGCGGAGGTGAACACATGCCGTATCGAGGACATCCGGCACTTGCGCAGTTGCTTGAAATGGTCTGCGCTCGCTTGTCCTTGGTGTCACTTGACGCATGAAGTGTTCTGTATTATATACTCTGCCCCTCTGTGCATATGCTCCTTTCTCTTGTCCTTGGTGTCACTTGACGCATGAAGTGTTCTGTATTATATACTCTGTCCCTCTGTGCACATGCTCTTTTCTCCCTTATGCCCATCGCTTGTGGCTTGTCCCCTTTCCTCTTGTGTTGGTCAAAGTTGTTCTGGAGTGTTTGGTATCCCACACTCATGCCAATTTCCCGTGCACAAACAGATTGAAGATGCGATGCAAACAGATGTGAAAAACAGGCGAGACTCGTTGACCCGATGAGTTTGGGAGGATTTCCCATCAGATAGTCTAGTCAAAAACCATATCAAAAAGAATCAGACCTAGCATATATAAACCTGAGAACATCAGGGTTGCACAATAAAGGGATGATGTCAGTGAAGCTGCTGTAGTATAGATAGGCCCTTATCTTTAATAGCTCCTGAATTTGTGTGGGATGCTGCCTGTCTCTACCAGGGATTGCACACCTGTGAGGGTTTGGAAGGCATACGGTACACTCTTATCATGAAGTTCGGGACTCAACTCCCAATCACTTTCGCATCCGCTAGTCCTGGAGAGAGACCGGCGAGCTCACGGTTGGTTGGAGCCAATTACACCATTGTTTTAAAAACATCAAACAGGTCAAAAACCATAAGCTGGTATACTATACAAAACTAATTTTTATTTTAAATTGACACGTATGATGACGCTGGGCGTCGTTTGATTTCTGTATCTGTACTTAAAGAGACCCTATCGATCAAATGTGTGGCATTTTAGCAGGAATTCTTCTGGTTGTTCCCGTTTGCTTTCGCGCCGTACTCAGTATCGAAGATATGCTTGGACTATATACTAATATTTTCCATATAAGTTCTCTCTTTAGTAATACTTGTGGCGTAACCGCAAACATCGGTGTTGCGATCGAAGAAATCATCAGTCGTAATTACACTATCTGCTTAAAAACGGCTATATTATACCCCCCTGCTGAATACCAAGTAATTACTAGTATATATCGATTACTAGTTAGCCTCTCTGCTTCTCTCTTTACTTTAAATGCCTATTGAATAGCAAGTAATCACTAGTGTATATAAAATACTAAACAGCCTCACTGATTCTCTCGTTACTTTATATTGCCTACTGAATACTAAGTATTTACTAGTATATTTAGAATACTAGATAGCTTCTCTGATTCTATCTTTACTTTATAATGCCTACTGAATACTAAGTATTTACTAGTATATTCAGAATACTAAATAGCTTCTCTGATTCTCTCTTTACTTTATATTGCCTACTGAATACTAAGTATATGTTAGTATATTTAGAATACTAAATAGCTTCTCTGATTCTCTCTTTACTTCATAATGCCTACTGTATACTAGGTATTTACTCGTACATTTAGAATACTAAATAGCTTCTCTGACTCTCTCTTTACATTATAG
>NW_014038863.1:8588-12118 GCF_001186125.1 Sphaeroforma arctica JP610 | reverse complement strand
CCTACACCCAAAGCATTTACGCATGTGGCCTCAGTCAAGATCATACCGAACCCAGCCCTCTCACTGTAGTATTGACTCATCAACTCAACATTGGGCACTGCTGTCACAGGATCGGCTCGACACCTAGTGCAGGGCGCCATTATCATTCTGTTCTTCAATGTTATGTCACCCATTTGTAGGGGTTCGAAGATTTTAGTTGCAGACATGTTTGAAAAGATAGATTTGAATAAGTAGTTGTTATTTTTACTTTTGTGCAGTTCAAGTAAAAACTCTATTCGTTATTTATACCTATGACATGTCGATTTAAAACTAAGGTCAACCATCAGGCATACATAGTCTATATTTCAATTTGTTGTAATATAAATATGTATATAATATATATCCTCTGATTCCTCTGTCGGGAAACTCTCATAGAGCCCGACGGAAATGAAAATCATTTCTATTTCACGTGCATGATTGGTTTGTATGTATTTAGGGGCAATATTACTCTGCCACTCTGGCTATTGTATTTTTATGTATTTATATTTTATAGCTGGTACATACATAGCTTGAAGCCTCACCCAGCTCTTGTAATACAGAGTACAGAGTACAGGCTCCACCATATAGTGTTTTTAGTTTTCTATGTGAAGAGTTACTCCCAGGGCCCAGGGCCTCAGGAGTCAGGCCCTCAAGGAGTCACGCGGCCTCAGGCCCTCAGCTCTCAGTGAGTAAAATGCTAATTTTGAGTAATTGTATTGTAGAATACAATGTCAATTTGACAAATTGACTTGTCAATTAGTTTAGTCAATTACTCTCGATCTCCGACGCGGTCTGTATTTATTTCCGACATTCATGACGCAGTAAAAAGTTAAAAACATGTTTTTAATTAAATACAATTAATACATATGTACCACCGTAACTTGAGTTCTGAGTTCTGAGTGCTCTGACTAGAGGGTAGAGCCACAAGAACCTGGCCCAAACTTTTAATATTTTTAAAATTTATATATATATTTGTTTTGTTTGTTTTTTAGTTTTCTACACAATACTATAAATATCAACTACATATGTACTTTTATTTTATTGAGCAAAAAAAGCCTCGGGTTGTTTGTATCATTTCAACATTTTCACCTTACAAAAAGCTTTATATATGGCTCAATTAAATTATATAAAAATTTATCAGTTTTGGGTTTGTAACAATAATAAGCAAACAACTTTAGTAGCGTGTCCGTCATAATGCATACATTGGTAATTTTTGTTGTTGTTGGTATAATTTCTAATTTTTACTCAATTTTCTATTTGTTTTTATTTTTATATTTTATATGTTGTCTATTTGGCGGTTCAGATGTTCTACTTTGGTTTAGCCACCGAGGAGGGACCGAAAACCAAGTGGGGAGGGCTTTTGCCTTACAATTTTGTCCTAACCCTTATTTGTACCCATAGGGTTTCAGGCCAGATTGGGTCTCAAAAAATACATTTTCTCAATTGGAAGCCAACTAAAAGCCAATTTAAAGTCAATTAAAAGCCAATATGAAGCCAATATGAAGCCAATATGAAGCCAACATGAAGCCAATTCCTAAAATAAGCTCTAATTCGCCTAAAACATCAGTTTTGAATACCAAACTCAGAACTTTGTCAATGTTTTATGGGTATTTTTGAGTGTGGCAGTCCAAAACAGGCCCATATATATCGAAAATACACCTGAAGTTAAAAGTCACAAATGCACTCGAAGTCCCAAAAGCAAGGGGGGGTGGGGGAGAGGGGCTAAACCAAAGTAGCACATCCGAACCGCCTTAATAAAAAACAAACAAATATTATAACATATTTGCTTTTAAAAAAACAATAAAAAATATGAGCCCCCCCCAAAATGAAACTACAATAAATACATAAATTCATAGTCAAAACAGATTTTTAAAAGGTTTAAATATACAATGTTTAGAGTTTTCGTATTAGTTGCCACTTGTGGCTTGCCCTCACATTTTTAAAAACAAATTATCATGTGACGTACTGATCTTGTTCTTTAATATATTTTTTTGATAATAATATATAAGTCTCGTTTCTACTAGTAGTCTCAAGTCCAGTTGGGTGACTAGTCTCGAGTTCTGAGTTCTCGACTCTCGACTCTCAACTTGTGAAGTATTGAAATATATTTAATCGTCTGACTCGTCTCAGAGACTCTCAGACCGGTCACCGCAGGCGGCAGACCTCACAGCCCACAGGGCACAGCTCACCGCTCACAGGCTCACTCTGTAAATATTTAAATATATTTATAGTTTTACATACACTGATGATATACACACTCTACTAAAATTGAAAGACTTTTGTGGACTGGATTTATCTGGCCTGGTATACGACAAAGACATGCTTTCTTAGCAAGCTGGTTTCCGACCCGTCGCGATATGTCGTTTTCAGAGAATATAATGACGTATATCGTACTTCTGACTATAATAAAAGACATGACGTCTGGACATGTCGTCATAGAGAAGTAGTTTCCGACGGTCTTAACATGTTGTCACAGCGAAAAGTGCTGTCATATACCAGCCCAGGTATTTATATGTAGTCTGTACTCTGTAGTAGCCTGTAGAGTGGAGAGTTGTCAAGAAAATCAATTTTTGTGATTCGGTTTATTTTTTCTTGTTTATTCTGAACATATTTAAATATTTACCTGCACGGGAACATTCAACATTCATATTTCATTCTTCCGTATATTTATTTAAAGTTTTTGTATTTTTGTTCTTAAAAAAAAATACCAGTCCCACAGTCCCAGTGACCCAGGCCCCAGGGTCCCACTCACAGAATCGGATAAAAATCATAGTACTCCTCACGGCCTTCATCAATCAAAAATAGAGATCGAACAGCCTTCCCCCTGTGTTCTCTTTATCTAGCTATAGGGAATTAGGGATCCAAAGGAGATGGTACAGCCTTCCCTATGTGCCAGTATGCTGAGGGGTCCAAATAAATATATATCTCATATAGTGTTCCGCACCCCCCAAGAAGAAGAGATGTTCATCATGAATTTAATATTTATATTTAAATGTGGTATTTTTGGCTTGCTGGTATAGTTTTCAGAAAGCTATGATTTATGTTCGTATACAAAAATGATCAACCATCTATAAAAATCGCCATCGATACTCTTCATTGAAATAGATTTAGTTTCTTCGCACTTAGGAAGTCTATTCTAGCTTTTTATATATAATAATAATGATAATAGAACTGAAAATATGGAGGAAATTCGTGCATCTCAACGTTCAAGGGATTCTATAGTCATTTTATACATAAATAACGAACACGATCCCACTTGAACTGCATAAAAGTATCAATACTTTTATCCAACCTTGTATTCTAAACATGTCTGCAACTAAAATCTTCGAACCCCTACAAATGGGTGACATAACATTGAAGAACAGAATGATAATGGCGCCCTGCACTAGGTGTCGAGCCGATCCTGTGACAGCAGTGCCCAATGTTGAGTTGATGAGTCAATACTACAGTGAGAGAGCTAGGTTCGGTATGATCTTGACTGAGGCCACATATGTAAATGCTTTGGGTACAGG
>NW_014038863.1:2063-5599 GCF_001186125.1 Sphaeroforma arctica JP610 | reverse complement strand
TCTACACCCCACTACGACAACGGGCACAGTTATATCCCGAAGTGTGACTAATGCTCATATCTGTACGTACTATATTCTACACCCCATTACCACAGCAAATTCCCACAGAGTTTCTGAACGATGCCGTTAGGTTGGGTATTCTCAACACGTCATCTGGCAGCAACGACGTACGTCAGAGTGGGCGTAGTTTTTATTACACATACGTACATTAACATGATACTATATGGCATATATGTAGATTAACAGTATATATGTAAAATTAACATGATGCTTTTATGCATATACGCACATTAACATGCTACTATAATGCATATAAGTAGATTATCATGATACTGTAATGCATATACGTACATTAGCATGATACTTTAATGCATATACGTACATTAACATGATACTTTAATGCATACAAACATAACAAGATACTTTAACGTATATACGTACATTAACATGATACTTCAATGCATCAACGTACATTAAGGAACTACATTACATATACGTACATAAACATACTGCTTTAATGGATATACGTACATTAACGTACTACATTACATATACGTGCATTAGCATACTACATTACATATACGTACATTAACATACCACATTACATATACATACGTTAACATACTACTTGATACTCTATGCACTGGATAAGTATATATGCCAATGGGATTGATAAGCGTCCTATTCCAGTCACGCGCAGATATTTTGCCCAAACGGAGTCTCGCTGGAAGGCTGAGTGTGCAAGTGTGCGTTCATATAAGAGGTTCCTGATATGCACACTACGCCTGTCCTTGTACACAGCTGATTGGCTGTAATATGAACACACGCATGTGCTTTAATACTAACACAAGACTATGCTACAATACTAACACACGACTATGCTCCAATACTAACACATGCCTGTGCCACACTACGATTCTCGCAACAGCTGAAGGCAGGGTCTAAGACAGAGCTGCCGTACTGGCTTGCAAGCATGTTGTGTAAAATGTAAGTGGTTGCTAGGCAACCGTATCTAATTCTAATATTAGTATGTTGTTTAAAATGCAAGTGGTTGCTAGGCAACCGTAACAAATCTTCTATTAGCTTGTGTAAGATGTAAGTGGTTGCTAGGCAGTCATATCAAATTTTAATCATGGCACGCGATGTAAAATGTGTGTCAGTTGAGTTAATTTGCTATTTCATTAATATGTAGGGACAAGGCTATCATTTCGCATTATTCAGAGTCTACGCTTTGTTTCGTTTACGTATTTACATATTATAGATTCGGTTCCTAGGCAATCGCATCGAATTCTAATCTTGGTTTAGTCAGAGGCATTTTTCTTAATGTGTGGGTTATTTTTAAATATGTAGTCAGTGCCATTGTCCTTAATGCGTGGTTTATTTTTACATATGTACTGCTTGTTAATCGTATCATTTGAGTGCACGATCGATGGCATGGCGGAGACTGGTGAATTGTTTCTGCATAACATTTGAGTGCGACATCCGTTACAATAACGTGTAACGCAAATAGTCTCTTCGTAAAGTCTTGCTCATACGTATCGTTTTATCGTTATTGTGTAACGCAAGTAGTCTCTTCGGAAAGTCTTGTTCATGCGTATCGTTTTACCGTTAATGTTTTCGCAAATAGTCTCTCGGGTAGTCTTTGTCAGTACTATCGTTTCATCATCGGTGTGAGAATGAGACATGCTTTGTGCTATATTTGGGATATGTTCCGAAAATTTAACGTCTGATTTGGAGATGACTTGTGCATTCGAATACAGTTGGGCTGCGTACAAAGTGGCACCGCCATGTGGCGTCAATCGACCATCCAGTGTCCATGAACAGATAGGCATTGGCGCTGACATGGCCGATACATACTATGAGACACATATAAGTATATGAGTATGTACACACACACACACACACACACACACACACACACACACACACATATATATATATATATATATACATGCACATCTCCATCTGGATATACAGATATATCCACGTACATACATCTCCATATCCCGCCTCACCCCTCAGCAATCCCACACAATCTCATAGGCAATTCGTTCGCATAGATGTGCCAAAAGTATACACTCCCAAGTACACGGCGAAGCTCATTGCTGGACCTGAGACCGTTGCTATGAGCGACTGGAGTCCTTGGTACTTCCTACTGGCGCGCAGGTGTGTTGGTGGTCGTCTACGTTGTGTGCTTGGCACTGTTTCTCTCTGCTCGCGCGGCTGGATGTGGTGGATATAAACCCTAGACCCTGAAACCCTAAAACCCTGAGAGTGTTTGGAGGGTTCACGGGTGTACCCTAGCGGTGTTTCTAGGCGGTGGCGGGACGATGAATGTGTATTGTGCTATTACCATGTGTCTGTGGGCGAAATCTGGCAGTATGTAGTCTACCGTGGGTGGATGTGTAGGATGACTGCGTGGTGAGTATGGTGGGTGTATGTGTAGAATGACTATGTGGTGAGCATTGTGGGTGTATGTGTAGGATGACTGCGTGGGGAGTACCCAGTTGTCTCTGCGAGTGCTAAAGCACATGGCGCGTCTCTGCTGGTATATGCAGTGCCATATCAAAGCGTGTGTTAATGTAGTACGTAACGGTATGTGATATATGTGGGTGTATGCGTTGAACTGTTCTGTGTGGTCTGTCTTGCTTCTTCATACTTGAACGTTGTCTTGCACGTGTATATATGTATAAACTGTATAATTCTACATGTGCGTAGGGGCTCTACTTGTCTTTTATGATGCTGTTGGGTGTATTTGTAGGTCTGTTTGTGTATGTCCTGTTGTGCTGTAGCCTCTGGATGTTTATTCCTGAGCCTGCGATGCATTGGTTTGTCATACACGTGTGCACTTTATGCTTTATAATACTGTTCTAATGTTCCCGGGGGTCTATTCCGTTATTACCAAGGGCATATCTACTGCCTATCGCGTGCGTTCGTACATCTCTGTTGTCACTTACCATGCGTTGCTTTGGCAGATACGCTGAGATGACTATCAGTGGCTTCAACATCGGCGATGAGCTGACGCAGAAGGTCGAGAACTTAATCCCAGTGTTAAAGGAGGTGCGTATGCCGTTCACTTTGGTTATACCGTTCACTTTAATACTAAAGGTGGTTGGTGCGTATGCCATTCACTTGAATAGTATAGGTGGTTGGTGCGTATGCCATTCACTTGGGTACTATAGGTAGTTGGTGCGTATGTCATTATCTCTGATATCACAAGTGGTATGTAGGCAATTATCAGGGTACTAAAAATGGAACGTAGTCGATTTCTCAGCCAGAATGGCACGATCAGACGTGTAGGGTGCTGCATGGCCCTAGGGTGTGTTGAAATCTGAGAGCGAGTTCGTTTATCTACGTTTATTTACACGCAGTCAGCAGTCGTTTTAGGATGCCTGCATATGTGCCAGTCGATATAAGCGAGTTATTCGTTGTAGTGAGCGACGGAAGGCTGGTTGTGTCTGTTCATAGTTCCGCGGTTGGACTCACCGGAAACAGTCAGTTGTGGTTACTGTTAAGCTAGTTATGTATATATATAT
>NW_014038863.1:0-1647 GCF_001186125.1 Sphaeroforma arctica JP610 | reverse complement strand
TATATATATACTTCTGTAGTAAATTAGGCGAATGACGGAACCACCCAGGCTGATTGCTTCTTATTTACTACTATACGAGTATGTACAGTGAGTGGGAGTGATGGCAAACATCCGCGAAATTACACAACACGCAGGAGCACACAGGAGCACAACAAAGTCTGTCTACGTATCACATGTTTATCCACACCTCCCAACACATACCTACCTCCGAATTGCTGATACACATACCTTCCTCCGAATTGCTGATACACATACCTACCTCCGAATTCCTGATACACATACCTACCTCCGAATTACTGATACACATACCTACCTCTGAATTCCTGATACACATACCTACCTCCGAATTCCTGATTCTCAATCCCGTACGCATATTAACGAAACTCAATCCTATGATCCAGATCACGTTTCGGTTTGTGCAGTCGGTTTTAGGACCAGACCCCAATATTTCATTGCAAACGGGAGAACTGTATGTGCACTGACAAATTCCCTTGTCCATATACGTTTTATACAGTTTCACCTCGTATTAATTGTCCATATACGTTTTATACAGTTTCACCTCATACTATAGTCCTATTCTCCAGTACGTTCTATACAGTTTCGCATACTATAGTCCCATTGTCCATATACGTTTTATACAGTTTTACCTCATACTATAGTCCTACAGTCCATATACGTTCTATACAGTTTCGCCTCATACTATAGCCCTAAAGTCATGATATTTGAACCTCATCCGTCTCTGTGAATCTTCCTCTTGGCACAGACTCTACTGACAAGGTTCCGCAAGATCATCTTAACGGACCACAGCCGACAGGGCGATATGTCTCTGTTGATGCGCAAACTCTCCGATGTCGAGAGACGATGTATGTGTCTTTGTATATGGTTATGTAGAGGTGTCTTTGTATATGTACGTATGTAAATGGTTATGTAGAGGTGTCTTTGTATATGTGCTTATGTACATGGCTATGTAGAGGTGTCTTTGTATATGTGCTTATATACATGGCTATGTAATAGTGTATGTGTATCTGTATGTGTGCTTATATACATAATTACGTAGTCTTTTTATCTATATGTGTGTTTATATACATGGCTATGTAGAGTTGTAGGCGTATCTTCATGTGTGCTATATACATGGCTAGGTAAAGTTGTCTGTGTATCTGGATATGTACATATGTGTATTCTGCTTGTACTTAGAGCATAACATGTTGACGTGTATAGTGATTCGAAGTGGAGACCAACTAGTTACGCTGGGCTGTCTGTCTGTTTCGTCCTGTGGGTGTAGCGTGTGCTGGTTGGTACTGTATCTCTGCTCACGGGGCGTCACACACCTAAGGGCAAAGCGTTAATCCTAGCACCCAGGTGACGCTGATGATTGTGGAATGATATGTACTTTGAATATTTTCCAATACTACATTGAGTTCTGTGAGATCTGATATCAGGTGGTGGTAGGTAAGTCACTGGTACACATATTGTCTGCTGAAGCGTGTTCTATTGCGATTCATGCACAGTGGTGGTGAAGAAGGAGCTGGCCGTGACAGACTACGAGGACTGGCGCAAGAGCAGCTACACGGCAGGTCACGTCTCTGGGGCACAGAAGCGCAGGAGGTGACCGTAATATTGTACACTATAATAAACGTATATATATAT
>NW_014038864.1:9914-12121 GCF_001186125.1 Sphaeroforma arctica JP610 | reverse complement strand
GTGTGTGTGTGTATGTGTCTGTGTGTGTGTGTGTGTGTTTGTATGTGTGTGTGTATGTGTGTGGTGTGTGTGTGTGTGTGTGTGTGTACACGGCACATACCTTGCAGTCGTCCAAGCAGCACGTTACCGCATGTCGTTTGCTCATATTATGTCCACGGCCGCATAGGGCACATGTTTTGGAGTCACCCGGAGCATCCTCCAACCCCGCCTTACTCTTTGCCGACTGCCTAGGCATAGTATTGCGCTGAAAATACGTCGCTTATACTTAATTATGTATTGGATAGATATATCAAGTTCTATATTGTGATTGTATTGGGTATATATACTATACTGTATACCACGCTGATTAACGATCATATAGTGATTGTATTTAGTATATATACTATACTATATACCACGCTGAATAACGATCCCAATAGTCGCTTCATGACTTGGATAGCTATAATCAACAGTATACTTTCTGTCCTTCGGGTCTGTATATCTCTGTAAATATATATTATAACACATAACTTGTTGATATAAAGTGCAAAGGTATTTACGTGAGATCTTCGTGAGGGTCGACAGATTAGTGACTAAACTATCTTTTTCAAGCCCCTATTAAACTCAAGCTTGTACTCAGATCTTCACATCGGACACGTAACACCGTCTAAAAGAACAACGGTGGGTATCACACTTCGGATACACAATCACACTTGGAACACTATATATATCATACTATGCTCACGCACACAATATTTGTGTAAACGATAGCTATGTACACTGTATATTTATCTGTGAACATTGAGTACACGCCACACGAGAGCCCTCAATACATACATACATCATCGTGTGAATACATATAATAATAAAATTCCTGATATGACCCCTGCTGTGACTTTTAAAAACTATTGCGGCGCTCAGTTCATGGTTTTACTCACTGTGACTGCCCCCAGGGCCCAGGCCCAGGGAGTACATACTGATATCTCATGACCCAACCTTGGCTTTTGTCGATTCTGGCGGTCTTTTTGCCTCAGTCAGCAGAAAAATGGCGGGGCTTTGCGAGCTGGATTATGGATAGCCCCGATTTGGTCCGGGTCCAGGTGATCAGGGCCCGGCCAGGGTCCTGGAGACAGGACGAACAAGTCACAAGTCACAAGTCACAACAGTACAACTCACAACTCGCAAGTTCACGACTCACAACTCCAACAAGTCGGTGGAGTCACACCTTCACGTCACAACAAGTGTGCTGTGCTCTCTTCTTGTGTGCAGTGTGACTCCATGAATTTATGTCCCATGTCCATGATCACAACTGCACAACTTCAGCACAAGTCACAACTCACAACTCACAGTTGATACAGACTAACAGGAGTCCAGGACTCCAGGAGGCGGGAGAGTGACCCTGAAAGTTCCGAACTTTTTTTACGGTCATGGACTCTTTGAAGTCCTGGTCCTTGGGTGTGGGCCCGGGTCCTGGGCTGGATATAGCTTTCTCTCAAACGAAACGAAAGTCCGTCGATAGTAACACATTTCTGTATAATTTAGGTCAATATGTACATAAATATATATTTATATGGCGTTGCTCCTGTATGCTGAAATATCATCTTTATTATATATAAAAAAGACCCCTTTGTCTTATAAATAAATATATAGACAACAGTTTTAGAAATAAGAAATAAAAACAGTATGTATATTGAGCACTACAGTAGCTCTACTAAATTAGAAGCCACCCGGTAGAAGTGAATCACTCTATTATTAATACTAATGACTTTACTCCTCAGCCCATTTGGGCCTCCGGATAAATAGACACTAGTCCAGTTTTACTGACATATAAAATGTCAAGTAATATTAAATTAATAAAACAGTCTCTCAGAAACAAAGCTTTTATTGGTCTCTATAGTGTAGCTGAGACTGTGGAGGTCAAGAATTTTATTCTATTTTTTTAATAAATGTATGTTTGATTTGAAAGCTATGTAAATATGTTGCTGGGTAAACTTGATTGAAATATTTGCGAAGGTTGACCTTCAACGTACCCAGATACATACTGCAGACTTCACATGCACTGCAACACATATACGAACTATACCCCTCACGATGGATGATGCACACGCAAGAGCAAAAGTCTTTAATGGCATGCTGGGCTACCTCCTTGGCGTGGACGAAAACGTTAAGAACGTTTTCGGTAGGTGAAGCGCTGCCATGGACAATAACATAGGTTCAATCCGGCCCTG
>NW_014038864.1:0-7262 GCF_001186125.1 Sphaeroforma arctica JP610 | reverse complement strand
TATATATATTATATATATATATATATATATATATATATATATATATATATATATATATATATATATATATATATATATATATATATATATATATATATATATATATATATATATATATTATGCATAAATATATAGATACACCTCTAGCGTAGTATCGACTTTTATCTCGGAGACACTTGCTTTTCATCAATGTACGTTTACATGTTTTCGCTACTGTTACCTGCAGTGCACAAATCGATCTTCTGAAAGAACTCGAGACACTTGTCCTCCATCAAAAGTATATAACGGAATGCGTAGGAATGGGACGGTTACTCTCAATTACCAAATATGCAGTTGATTTGGGTCCGGATGACGATGTGGAACTACAGATAAGTCCCGACGACGATCTGGATTCACAAGTCAGTGATGGCAGGGAAGGTATGTCTGTAAGGCTTAAGCCTTATATGGTTAATTGTAGCGTGCAGACCCACAGTATACCTCGCTTTAAATACAAACATAATGTAAGCGAGTCCAAATGTCCTCTGATAGGTAGTCCGGTATTCCGTTTGTTTATATGTCCACTGATGTGCACTCTGGTATTCCATTAGTTCATATGTCCACTGATGTGTACTCTAGTAATCCATTAGTTCTATTTTCGCTGATATTATTCCATCAATTTATATTTTCGCTGATATTATTCCATTAATTCATATGTGCACTGATATGCACTCTGGTATTCCATTAGTTCATATGCCAACTGATATGCACTCTAATATTCCATTAGTTCATATGTCCACTAATATGCACTCTGGTATTCCATTAGTTCACATGTCCACTGATAAGTACTCCGGTATTCCGTTAGTTCATATGTCTACTGATATTCACTCTGGTATTCCATTAGTTCATATGTCCACTGATGTGTACTCTGGTAATCCATTAGTTCATATTTTCGCTGATGTTATTCCATGAATTCATATTTCGCTAATATTATTACATGAATTCATATGTCCACTGATGTGTACTCTGGTATTCCATTAGTTTATATGTCCCCTGATGTGTACTCTGGTGATCCATTAGTTCATATTTTCGCTGATATTATTCCTTGAATTCATATTTTCGCTAATATTATTACATGAATTCATATGTCCACTGATGTGTACTCTGGTGATCCATTAGTTCATATTTTCGCTGATATTATTCCTTGAATTCATATTTTCGCTAATATTATTACATGAATTCATATGTCCACTGATATGTACTCTGATATTCCATTAGTTGATATGTCCACTGATATGCACTCTGGTATTCCATTAGTTCATATGTCCACTGATGTGTACTCTGGTGATCCATTAGTTCATATTTTCGCTGAAATTATTCCATGAATCCATATTTTCGCTAATATATTACATGAATTCATTTGTCCACTGATATGCACTCTGGTATTCCATTAGTTCATATGTTCGCTGATACTATTCCATTGGTTCATATGTCCACTTATGTGTACTCTGGTATTCCATTAGTTCATATGTCCACTGATGTGTACTCTGGTATTCCATTAGTTCATATGTTCGCTGATGTTATTCCATTAGTTCATGTTTTCGCTTATATTATTGCATTTGATCATATGTCCACTGATATGTACTCTGGTACTCCGTTTGTTCATATGTCCACTGATATGCACTCTTTTATTACATCTGTTCGTATGTCCACTGATTCATACTCTTGTATTCTATTAGTTCATATGTCCACAGATACATACTCCTGTATTCCACTACAGAATCGCGGCCGTTCTCCAGTTCTGGAAGCTCTTCAGCGTCTCCTTCAGTATCCCCATCTCCATCACCTGAAAGTCCTCGTAGAAGGAAACGGAGGGTGCCTATCAAACAACAGCAAAGAATAGGCATTCCAACACAAAGGCGTAAGAAAGGGAGAAAGATGCAACCCGACACATCGCAGAGTTCACCACCCCCAACGCAACAGAAAGGGGAAAGAGAACAGTTCGGCACCACGTCTGGGAGGAGAAAAGAAGTGCCAGTCAAATCACCGGCACTGTCAACGCGCAGTGCGACGGACTCCCAAGGTGTGTTTGCATTCGGACGAGTTTGGGTGGTAGTGCTACACATTCAGTTGATGCAGCTTAACCATTATTTGATATTAACCAGGGGTGTATTTGAGCAAACAGGCGCTTGTGATTGTGTGCGAAATATGGTTGGCTGTACGATGTCATTCCGAATACGGTTACCAGACATGTCTTCCGCTTTGATATAGCATCAGATAACTTATTGGATCGTTTTGTATGCAATTCACACTCGAGTGTATGCTACATTCCAGCTGTTCACATTATCAAGTTATATCCTAATTGGCGACGCACTCTTGTTTGTAAGGCATTTTTCTTCTTGTCTACAGATATTTTTGTTGTGATTAGTGGCATTTCTACGCGGGCTTCGTCGAGAAGGCATTTGTTGTTCAATATACAGTGTTTAAATACATGTGATTAAATTTTGTAGTTCTACGAATTCTTATAATACATGATATATTTGCTACAGAACCCCATTAGTGCTGCCTTTCGAAACATAGCATTCAATGTACTATGACCCTATAAATAAGATCAATTTTGTGGTAGCTGGCTACCAATTTTTGTGCCGGGCATGTGGCTCGAAATAGCAATATTATAGCTTATCTAGACAAAGTTTCAGCTGTGCTTTAATCATCTATAATAGAAGAAGATAAAATGTTGTTGCTTGCTATCAACTACTTTTTGAGTCAGTCATGCTTGTTTTAAAATGCCACTAGTGTTACTCATGAAGACATAGCATCGGTTCGTCACGTGTGATCAATGCGATTGCTACAATTTAAAGTGGCCCGTGTGATTGATTTAAAGCATGTGATAGCAATGATTTTGAGCACGAAAATTATACTTTGAACACCGATTTGGGGTTAGGGTTCTAGGCTAAACTGTAAACCCTGAATTCTATTTTGATTACAAGAGTATGTGCTAATTGAATGCGTTTTGATTGTTCTTCGTATACAAAAAAAATATATCGCGTAGGACAATCATTGTATAATTTTTAGATATCGAGACTCGATGTTTAGCTAAAATCAACCTCCTCTTTCTCAATTTGTGAACAGCCGATAATATAGTACCAACCGGTATTGTCTCATCTCCGGCGAGAAGCAGACAATCCTCTCCCCGCAAAGTACACGGACCCAACACAACACAGATATTAAGAGAGGAATCTCCGATACTCACGCACAACAGTGCACACTGGCACACACCAAATGAAAGTCGTGCTCATACGCGTACGCCTGACAAAAACGAGAAACACCCACACACAGAGGGCGAACCTCGTGGGCGTATACAAGATAAGGCACAAAAGTACACCCAGTCACAGAGGAGATTGCAGACATCCACACCAGACAACACACAGACACGTACGAGACACGATGTAATAGCATCGGACAATGCCGGTATAGGGGTACCGTTAACAGAGGTGGTGAGAACATCGGTGATAGCACCAACAAATGTTCGCCGGGCAGGTGATGGACTACAGGACAAGGTAGGGTCGGGCAGTCGTTCATCGCATACCAAAGACCATATGCGCATTCTAGAGCGAAATAGTGATCAGTTACGCAACTTGCTGCGGGGTAATGCACCACTGTTGAAGACGCTTGTAGATGGTAAACGCGAACAGCAAGCTGAGATCCTGACGAGCGAAGGTAAACGGAGACGAGTGGTTGCAGATACTGAAGGAATGGATAGTGCCAGCGACGAAGAAACAGAACAGCAAGAGAAGCGTATACAGGAAGTGACGCGCATATACTACTCAGAGCATACTCAGACACGCATACACATAGATGCACCCGCGCATAACCGTAGGGATGGTATCAACAGTACTACAACGCCCACGTCAACGTCGTCACCTACAGCAAAAACACTGGACAAATCGCCAAGGCCATCACATGGAGGTAGTAGTGAAGTACCGAACAGCGTGAGTAGCGAGAGCGACTCAGAGCTCGTGATAAACCCCAAAAAAGACGTGCATAATACAGCAAAGAACCCGCGTACGCAATCAGAACGTGCTCTTCTTTCCATGAAATATGAGACAGATGAAGAACTAGGTATGTGTATTCATTCGAATGTGAGATACGATTCGGGTGCATTAGATAATGGTGCGATTCTCGGACGATTTTTTGTTGCGTTCTATCTGTTGGATACGTCTCGAAGTCAGCGTGAATGCCGAAAGGTGTAGCATTTTTGCATTACCTATGTTTGTTATTACGTGTTGGATGCCGACAGAAAGTGCATCTCGTACTAACAATGGTTTTATGAACAACGCCCAAGGATGCACACTTGCGGTGTTGGTCATTGAACCTACCTCTATACTACCTACACAGTTGTCCCGGCCCTCCGTTGTATTACATCCCCACAAGGCTATTGCTCGACGAAGTTAGCAGGATTCGATTTCTTGATCTGCGTCCCTTTCTACCCTTCACTAGACTGTTAGTTTTTTATTTGCATTCTTCTGACATGACTCTCATACCACTTACAACGCGCAGAGACTCTCGGGAGGTACCTGGCATCTCTCAGGCCGATAGAACGTACGTATAGTCTTTACATGCTAAACGTGCCCCCGTATCGCATGGTGCGCCAAAGTGCGATGCATTTGTGAGTGATACTATTAGTTGTGCACTGGTACCACCCCCAAGTTGAATATTTGTGTGCGTTGTCATAACGTGTTACATGCAGCAAGTGTGAGTGCGAAACACGAATTAACTATTTATCTGCTAGGTTTTTGCGCTATATAAACGACAGACATTGTATTGTTTCTCGCATCCCTTGAAATGCAAGACAACCCCCTCCTTATATCACTTCCTTCGCCATTCTCATACAAATACCACCGTCTTGTGGGATTTTACTAATTGCAATCAGTGCGAGTCCCGGTGGGCGGGTTCGTATCGGACGAATCCTGGGACTAGGTATGCACCGGGATTTTCGACAGCCTTTGTGCTAGTTTTCAAGTGGGGATCGAACCTTTATTATTGAGATTAATGTGCTTTTTCCCAATTTCCCAACTGCACCGTGGGAACGCCCAAAGTAGCTAGACTTAAAATGAACTACCGAATAAATACCATCTGGCAACAGTTAATGCACTAGACTTAGGTTTATATACAGCGTATTATTATTGATTGATTTCTTTTCCCGTGTAGATGTGGTTGGAACATGGCTGTCCAGAGCATACAGCGAACGAAATAACCACCGAATAGAGTCTGGTTGTGCCGTGTGCCACCGTGCGAGTATTTTTGTCACGGCGGTGCTGCTAATATACGTAAAAGATGTGGATCCAGAATCAATACTGCATGAGAAGGCTAGAATTACATCGAAACCCAAGAAAACAGTTCATGGTCAACGGATGTGTATAATTAATAACACAATAAAGTACTCGCATATCTGTTACATTCATTCAATAGGATGCAAAATGCTTTATCGCACGATTCATGTCGGCCTATGTTTACAATTGGTTTTTAGCTGAAATCCCAAGAAATACCGACATGTGTGCTGCAGTCGCAGGGTCTGGCTTTGGCATTCACCACATCTCGCTTTGTATCAATGATTTAGCGCGTGGCCTCTAAATTCGAATTTCCGTGATGGACAACACGACGATATAGTAGCTTTGTGTATTTGAACATAATTATTTGGTCAATTAGATGATAAAACATCCTATAATCTTTTATTTGCGCGCTATGATGCGCAGCAAACGTATCTATAGTATGCGGCCTTAAGATCTTTTGAGCAAGCTCAAAACAACTTGTATTACACTTCCAATCGGTGGCTAAGAGCAATATTGTATCATGCCATCTACTCAGTAATTGAGAGTCTGTCTTCATGTCTTTCAACTATTGAAGAGATTTTAGATCAAAAATTAGCGTAAAGGCTGTTTCGTATAGGTAATATCTAAAGTATGTCAAAGCTTTTACTATAGCTAATAGTTCTTGCTTGACAGTTGAATGGTTCAGCTGATAATCATTCCTAGCTCTACTAAAGAACTGTATATATCTCGGTTTGGTATCGATAACCTGATATAGAACTCCTATTAGGGCTAAGTCTGATGCGTCTGTTGCTAATTCAACATATGGTACGCCATCTAATGTTCCTTGGACTACAGGAGCCTGTTGAACAGCCTGTCTGAATGTTTCAAATGCTTCTTCGCATTCCTTTGTCCATAGCTTCCCTAGATATCTTTTTGACATCTAAGTGTCCAAAAGGTTTTTTAAGTAATTTGCTAGGTGTGGAACTCCGTCTGAGAAAAGTTTACAAACTCACACATACTGCTTACATCTCTACCCGTGGTTGACGTTCGCTAATCTTATAAATGTTCGACTTTATCGGGGCCAATCTTAATACCTTCTCCAGATATACGATATCCTGTAAGGAATATCTTGTTTATGGCGAGGTGACGCTTCTTCTCGGTTTTGTACTGAAGGACTATTCGGATTGAAGCAGCATGTCGCCTACTGTTTTCGAGAAGATGACTATGTCATCTATATAGACTTGCACATTAGGTATGTCTGCAAACATCTCTTCCATTACTTGTTGGAAGAATGCTGATAGGAAGGTAATCCGAAACGAGCTCCCTTGAATCCCTACTGCTGCCTTTTCTACGTAAAGCTACAGTATTTACAATGGGGTTCGTTTGTCTTCATTTGATGGTGTCTTTGTGCCAGGTCTATAGTACTACTAAAGACTGTAGCACGCTTCATTCTACTTAACAACTCGATTATATGAGGTAGGTGAAAGCTATGGATCGGTACTGACTTATTTATTGGACTCGTATCAAAGCAAACTCTGACCTTCTTAAATGAACCATCCGAGCTATGTTAGTCTACTGCTAGCAGGGCTAGATTGACTTGCGTTTGCTGATAGTTTATCTATATCACACCGTCTACTACCCATTTCTCTACTTGTTCTATTTCTACTGCTTCGTTTCTCCAAGATACATAGTTTCTTAAAAACACTTTAGCTTTCTGAAGTCCACCTTAGTTAAATCAAGGTATACATATCCGTCGTTAAAGTGGAACTTGTCCAATCCGTAATCTAAGTTTTGTTATTCACTCGAATTAGATTTACAATGTTACTTGCAAAGTCAAATATTAATAACTTAACTGTACCGGACGGTGATAAATAAGGTTTTAGACAAGTATCGTCATATTGATCTTTCAATAGTCAACGCAGTTAGGTAGTCTAGTAATTGTAATACCGAGTGTAAGGCGATCACTCATTCTGA
>NW_014038865.1:3893-12121 GCF_001186125.1 Sphaeroforma arctica JP610 | reverse complement strand
CTTTGAAATAAATAATATTATCCCTATCCATTTAGATGTTAATACAGTAGCATCAGAATTATATTGACGGATGGTAACTCTGCCATCGACCTGATACGCTGCTATCTTCTTGGTAGTGTTCCAACACTTTTGCCTTTTTAATATGGCTATATTGGGTATTTCTCGCAAGCAAGGATATACAACGTTATAAATACGTTGTACCTTCTCTAACCATGGTAGCTCATGGCAAACAGGTTTGTCCTTGTTAAAGGGTATTTGTAACTCATTATATCTGCCACGAAAATAGTGAGCGGGTGTAGTTCCTGTAACCGGATCAGCACACTCGTTCATCTGTGTTTGTACCCACTTAAGATGGTACGGCCAATTATCTGCATCATCTGTTAATGCAGTACGCAAGAAGAACTTAAGTCTTCTGTGGCGCGTTTCATTCGCGCCTTGCGTTTGCGGTTCATATAGCATACCTCTCTTGTGGCATATGCCTGATACAAGTGCTAGCGATTCCATTACGTCATCGTGGAACTCACTACCGTTATCAGAGCACATAATACCTGACCACCCGTGGTCAGCAAAGACTTGGCAACATAATTCTGCCACGGTCTGCGTATTCTTATCCTTTAATGGATAGAGCAAGTGAAACCGTGACGCCACATCAAAGAAGTGGCATACGCAACGGTCGATTGTGTGCTCGGACGTGGGCAGGTCAACCAGATCAATGATGACCCTGCGCCATGGAACATCTTCAGTCACACTCTTAAGCGGTGCAAAACCATAGCGCTTAATCTGATTGAGATCACAGTCTGTGCATGACTGATATACTCTGTCAACTAAAGCTGCCAGCTTAGGGTGCGTTGACCCATTTTGCTTGGCATCTTTAAGTGCTTGTACAACGTTCTGGTGCTTCAGCTTATGATTTTGCGTCAGCCAAGTGATAATGTTTTCATCATTCTGCTCTTCCAGAATAAAGGTAGGGTGTTGAGAATCCACTTGCGTGTGCTCTAAGTCTGTAGTGTTTTTAGACTTCTGACCCTCTACTTTAGTACGTTCATACGCATTTGTTACACTCGGCTTGTTTAATAGTCGCATTATGTGTGCATGTACTTCAGGTTTATCTGTCATTAATCCCTTTAAAAATAGGGTCTGAAAGATTTCGGGCTTGGACTTTATATTATTAATCCAGGCAGACCTCAAACGAGATATCCCAACATACACGTCCACGTGAATCTACTCAATTTACACGCCCTGTTATGAAGGTGCGTGCGGAGCACAAGGAACCTGCATACAAGCAAGTTAGGAAATGTGCTGATGAGAAATGTGGTTATGACATGTACCAGTTAACCCCTAACGGTTACTGGAACGGAAAGCATGCCCTTTCTTGTAAACACTATCTCACAAAATGCGATAAATATGAGAAGACCAATGACTACCACACTAAATCGTGTAACGTCAGACCCGACATTAAGTGGGACTGACGATACTACCGGGTACAATCGTTACACAGACAGTACAACGACACTTTAGATGATCGTGTAATAATCCCTGTATATTGCAACGTAAATAAATCCTTGCGTTGATTGATCTTTTGTTTTCGTTTGTTTTAAAACAAAATGGTATTTGTTTTCATAAAAAAATATCGCCTGTACATAAGCCGCAAGTCCGTAACGGTAAAAGACTGGAAAATCAAAATGTAAATAATGTAATCTTAGATCGACTCAAAACACAATGTAACGGTGAACCTAGTTTTATTTCCTCAATAGTTGAATAAACGTCTACCTTAACAGAATGAACTTCTTAAATGAACTAAACCACGTATTTATACTATCTCCGAAGGATTTCCTTGAGAATCCTGCCGTCAATCAATTCGTGTATCTACTCAATTTCGAGCCTACAAGTCCATTCAACATATATCGTCATCTACCAACCTCCAGCTCATATTACCCCGCCCTTCGGTTCGCAAAGCACCAATCATACACCAACCCCCTCTTCTTTCGAGCCTGCGCGGCCGTTCGCCAACAAACCGCACAATACAACTTAGAACTTTTCAAACTTATTAGTTTTCAGACTTATAAGTTATCGCCCACGCTTAGAAGTTCTCGCACTCTTATTAACGCCCAGGAACATTACCGAACAGTTCGGTATTTACAACACCAACATTGTTTTAAATCGGAGGTAAACATGGTTGACATTACACCTCCCCAATAAACAAGATATTAGTGTCGACTTCATTCATTCAACCATTTACTCAACTGCTTTATCCGCAAAATCGAATCCCTCGCAACCTGGAAGAACATCTGCAACTTGTTCCACCTGTTCTTATTGAAGTGATGCTCCATAGCCAAATCCAAAGTACTCTCACCTCGCTTCGCCGCATCGACTATCTTATCAACGTATATACCAATAGCTGAATTCATGGTATATAACTAAGTCCTCCCCATCTTTGTTGATCGCATTACTGCCACCATTTCATCAAGTTCTGAGCCAGATCAAATACACTTCCCTCCTACGCATTCTAATACTGGCCTCATGCTTCGGATCCTCTAACCTCACCTTAAGCTGATCCACATGTATTGACTTAACCTTCCCATTAATTCTCACCTTGTACATCCCTTGTAAGTGTTCCCTCATAACAATCGTGCCTCTAACTAAATAGGTTTTTGCCAACTTACTATCCTTCGACCTACCAGTATACCAAACCAACTGCCCCGGCTGCCAATCTGGTGCCTATTTTCTATTCTTGTCTGTCGCCTTTGCCTGCGCCTTCTTCACTACTTCATCTCTAATGGCCACCGATCTATCCTGCACAGTAGCTTCACTCAGAAGCTCAGAACCTATTACCTCTAACAACATCGCCTGAATTACTCTATCAACCTGCCCCGTATAATGCTGGCCCGTAACATGACAGTATGGGCTGATACCCGTGGCCAAATTCACTGTCGCATTGTACGCCAACATAACTGAATATATATATACTGGCCATAAGGTTTCCTCACCAACCGGCAAGCTCTTAGCAAGCCAATCCACAATCGTACGCAAGACCCTCTCTGCCCTACCATTGCCCTGATGCCTATTTACTGATACATAAAGGCATTCTGCACCTCTCTCTGCCCAGAAACGTTTCATATCTGCTGAAGCGAACGGACCACCCTCATCCAACACTACTTTATTATGTGTACCCCAAGGCAACACTTGTTGTTGAACAAACTCTAATACCCCCCTTTAGTATTCTTCTCTTCCAGCGTGTATGGCCGACACCACACCATCCTCGAAAAATGATCTATGGCCACTACTATACCTTCGAAACCGTGAACTGTCCTTGGCAAGGTCAAATGATCCATGCCTATACACACTGCAACCCCTTTCGGCCTCTCAGGCTGCACTAACAGCCCTGTAGTCCCACGAAGTCTCTCAACTTGTTGACACGCAACACAACTCTTCAAAACAATCACAACCTGCGAACGCAACAATTCCTCTCCATAATTAACCTTCAGGAACTCCCATATCCTATCTACCCCAGCATGCTCTAAAGTCTGATGCACCAGCGTGATAATATATTCCTGCAAAGGCTGAACAAGTTCTGACCATACACTTAGACCAATACATTTATGCTGTTCGCTAGCCATTACAACCGGATCCCACATCTTAGTAATACCTCTCTCCATCACTGCAGTAACCTGCTGATGCAATAAACCCACACGAACCTTGAAGTCGGCACTGACCTTGTCATCAAAACTCTCCTCCAACACTCGCAGCTTCTCTTTAACCACCGCCAGCCGGAGCCTCCTGTCTTCCACACTCTTGCAGACTTTATCAAATGACAAATCCACACCTTCATCAATCTCTGGCAGACCCATTTTTTGCACATGCAGCAAACTTAACACCCACTACCGACATGGGCACCATAATAGGATCAAACCACCACGACATACGATTAAGTCCATCCGCAACTTTCTTCTTTGGCCCTTCCAGGTACCGTAGATCTATATCAAACGATCGTACATACGTAACATTCCTGTACCGTCTATTACCCACTGGATCCAACGTGAACTCTACCTGCTGATGTACAACAATTAAAAGCTGATGATCCATCTCTACTATAAGCACCTCGTACGATCTCCTAATCAAACCCGCGAACTTCAAAAACCCA
Source organism: Sphaeroforma arctica JP610 (assembly GCF_001186125.1). Classification (NCBI taxonomy): domain Eukaryota; class Ichthyosporea; order Ichthyophonida; genus Sphaeroforma; species Sphaeroforma arctica. The sequence goes on along the minus strand of NW_014038865.1, from coordinate 7,980 downwards.
TATGCTAGCGCTATCAATTCTCTATCTGTCGGAGACAAATTAGCATGTAAATCTATCTTGGAACTCACAAAGCCCACAGAAAGCCCTTCTCCATCTCTTCTCACAGATAAACAAGCACCTATACCCGAATCCGACGCATCTGTCTGCAACCTAAGTTGCTCCTCTTGTCTAGGTTCTACCAAGACTGTCTTCGCCTGCAAAATCTTCCGAGCCGACTGAAAAGCCTTCTCCTGCTCAGGACCCCACTGAGCCAACACATTTGAGAAATTCGGAACGTATCTCGCCCACCATCCAAAACACTGATACCATGACCTGACTTCGGCCTTGGTTTTGGGCCTGGGCATATCTAATAACGCCTGAAGCTTTACTTCACATATCATCGAACCCTTATCTGTAACCTCTCGACCCATCACGACTATAGGATCTTCTTGATACGCGAAATTACATTTCGACAGCCGCAAATGTATCCCTTTCGCCTCAAAGCGCCTGATCATCTCCCGAACCTAACGCGGTATCATCAATGTACGTCTTAATTCCTTTAATTCCCTCCAATGTCTCATCCATTAGTTGTTGGAACACAAATGATGCATCCCTCAAACCAAACGGCATCCCAATAAATTGGAATTTCTCTCCCCAGGGCGTCAAAAATGCAGTAACCCCTCGACTACCAGGCTCTATCATTAACTACCCAAAACCATTTCCAGCATCCACATTGGTTCTCCACTTGCGCCCCTTAACTGTTGCCAGAAATTCATCTTCTGTTGGTATCGGATATGTACCCGAATTTAGCTGATAATTCGTACGCATATAATTTATGCACATCCTCCAATCCTTGGGTTCCTCATAACTGGGATTACTACCCGGCACTTTAGGCCCAAGTTTCGGCACTGTAAGCCAATCCGTATCTTGCACTCTCTCTATCAAACCATCTCTAAGCAATAGTTGTACCTTCTTCTTCATCACTTCTATAAGTCGCACATCTTTCTCCGCATATACTTGTCTCAAAGGCGCCCCTCCTTTTTTGATCTGAAGCTTAAGCATCCGATCCTTCACAAACTTTGGTTTCTTGTCATTGTACGCCACCCTCCTAATAGCCGCCACCAACACTGCAAATTATTCCATAGACTTCCCCAGTTCTTCAGCCAACAGTTCTAAGCCACTCGCATCGAACATTAGATAATCGTCCTCACCCCCGGATCCATCTCTTTCATAACCTGAATCATAACCCCCATCATCTTGCATATTATCAAATGGTGTTACCTGTTCTGCTCGCTGATATAATAACGGCGCCGCCACATACTGAATATAATCTAACACCGGCTCAGACGCCTTTTTGTTCAGCCAGGTCTTAAATTCTGATGGCTTCTCTCTTACCACCTCAACCGGAAACAATGTATATTTAGTCACCCCTTGCCTAGTGAGTACTGCCCCAGTTAATCCATAGCCATTCAATTCACGTCTACCTAACAACATACCCGCATTGTGTGGAATCCAATCCATAATCCACATATTCAACTTAACCCTCCTTTCTCCTACTAAAGTAGGCAAAACAACCTCAACATCTCGCACCTTGTATTCCACATAAATCGGAGCACCAAATCCCGTAACCCACTCTCCACACAAATCATACTGAGCAACCAGCCCCAGACGCTCTGCCAAACCCTTAAAAATCATCGACATATCGGCGCCTTGATCAACAAACATATCGACATAACACTGTTCACTCTCCACATAACTATAGATCAACGGTTGGCCTGGTCCTTCTTAACTAGCCGCCGCCGCATGTCACAATTCAGGTGTCCCATCTGCACTCATACGCACCTCCCCAGACGCTGCTGCCGATACATTACTCCCGGATCGTGTTGTAGGACAGAATCTCGCAGTATGACCTCTCTTACTACACGTATGACACACCACGTCTTTCAACACAGGACACTCTTTCACATAGTGACCATCCTGCTTGCACAACAAGCACGCACCTCTCAGACCTGTCATCCCTGAAACCTTGGACTCCTGTCTAGCTGCAGCTGCTTGCAACTGTCCTGCTCTCGCGGCTAACCCTCGCCTGATGTCTCCGGCCCGCTTGTTCCCTCTCTTCTTGACGCGCTATGTCGTCTTCTCTCATCTCAGACAATTGCTCCAGCACCTGCCCCAACCCTCCTGCCTCAAACATTCTCAGAACCATGTTCTTCTCCGATTTGCGACTCGCAAATAAGGCTTTAAGGCTTTCAAAAGACTTAAACACCACTCAGTCAAAATTTTTAAACCCTCTATCACTACATCCTTAGAGCTCACATCATTTGCCAATTTAAGCAGCATATCCACATAGTCATCATCCCTCAGCATAGGACCCGCACAGTTACTAGCACAGACGTACCCATTTCACAATCCGCAGTTGTACAGTGAGGTAAAGTTTTTGCCCTACAACCAATGGATGGAACAAAGACGTACTATATAATCACCATTGTACTAAAGCGCCCCTGTCTAGGCCATCGCCAGGGTGCACCGGTTGCTATATCTGGTATTGAAAGTATACTCTCTACAAACCCGAAACGGCCAAGAGCGTGAAGTTTTGGGCCAGAATGTGCGTGGAGTTAGTCAGGTATATTCGCTGCATGTAGCTCATTTTGTCTCTAGAGTGTAGGTACTATTTCGTAGATTTGTAAGTGAACAGTCCTAGAAATCCAACGTGTTTCCTCTGAGTTTGCGTAGCGGATATCACCGCATAACACAGGTTTTCAACAATGCTTTATGATTCCGCATTTAATTTATTGGAGGTCCGCCGATATTTCTCAGCTGTCTAATTAATGAACTCGAAGCACCACCATACTGTTGTAGTAGCTCTGCCATGTACAGTGCAGTTATATGGTAGTTGTATGGCTGTTTAGCCCACCTCATATCTCCCGCAATGACAAGTTGTCGTCTACTGATTATCGATACTTGGAGTATTGACGATAATCTACATACACTTTATGTGGTAATGAATCCTATTTTTACCAGCGACGGGCCCACAATCCAGGATACAGAGATCTGGCCTCTATATATTCGTGGCGCCAATTTAGTTTAAATAGCTTCAGAGATGTGGTCTATTGAGTGCTCCAAAGCATCCAATCATCTATAACCTGTCAGATCTGCATTTTAGCGTATAGTATCATCAGCAAGCATATCGAACCCTGTTTGATCTACCGGGTTTCTCAAACACTTCCCCCAACCGCAACCCCATCAGTACATCCAGTACACTCACTCGGGCTAGAACACAACTAGCAGACCATTGGGTCAGCTTTGCCCTTACAGATAGTGTTGCGTACAGCATAGCTCCCAAAGGCCACCGCCCACAAGCGGCTAAGCCTGTCTAGGCAGTGGACTATGGCACTGTCACATCGAGTGCTGTGATGCTACACTATGCATCTCCGAGTACCAATACTATCAATCTCTCTCCAATCTTGGCCAGTGTTTGGCACGTCGTAGTGGGGAGTGTGTTGTGTGTGTATTGCAGTACTGGCCTCCTACAGCATGCGTGTGCTGCCGTGGGGTGGGTCGATTGCGGCATACAGCGCTGTAGCAGTGCTGTGATAGGCGAATCCCTAATCCCTATCTCCATACTCAACACCAACGATGCTGTGAGGTGTTGGTGTCTTCAGCTCAAAGAGTGCATGTTCCACCTTGATGGGATCCATCCCGATCAAGTATCGCATCTAGTACTTACTACTTAACGTAGTACATCAAACGCTATCTATTTGCAGTAGACACTCAACCGGTGCAACCACTACGTGCCTATGTACAGTCCAGCAGTACAATTCGTCACAGTTCATGAAACCGGTGATCATTTCGATATCTGTCCGTAAGAAGACCCCTTTACAGTACAATTCCAATGGATGGAAACAAACAAGTGAAATGTTGCAGCGATCCGAACGTTCAATTCGCAAATATGACATTCTGTAGCAGCACTACAACCGGTAGCACTACCATGCCCACCACGGGAACAGTCCAAATAGACAGCAGCTGTGCAAGAGAAGGAAAGGAAGACTTAATTAGTATTTGAACATGTAGTATAAATAGAGAGCAACTGTGCATCGGTAGTAAAGGC